>NC_088413.1:81609595-81747095 GCF_034236695.1 Oncorhynchus nerka | reverse complement strand
ACACAAAACTTAGTCCAGTCTGTTCGTAACAATTTCTAGTTTGGGGAACATTATTTGAGGTCAAATACACAAAACTTAGTCCAGTCTGTTCGTAACAATTTCTAGTTTGGGGAACATTATTTGAGGTCAAATACACAAAACTTAGTCCAGTCTGTTCGTAACAATTTCTAGTTTGGGGAACATTATTTGAGGTCAACATAGTCCAGTCTGTTCAGAAAACTTAGTCCAGTCTGTTCGTAACAATTTCTAGTTTGGGAACATTATTTGAGGTCAAATACACAAAACTTAGTCCAGTCTGTTCGTAACAATTTCTAGTTTGGGGAACATTATTTGAGGTCAAATACACAAAACTTAGTCCAGTCTGTTCGTAACAATTTCTAGTTTGGGGAACATTATTTGAGGTCAAATACACTTAAAACTTAGTCCAGTCTGTTCGTAACAATTTCTAGTTTGGGGAACATTATTTGAGGTCAAAAACTACCAGTCTGTTCAAAATTTCTAGTTTGGGGAACTTAGTCCAGTCTGTTCTGTTCGTAACAATTTCTAGTTTGGGAACATTATTTCTAGTTTGGGGAACATTATTTGAGGTCAAATACACAAAACTTAGTCCAGTCTGTTCGTAACAATTTCTAGTTTGGGGAACATTATTTGAGGTCAAATACACAAAACTTAGTCCAGTCTGTTCGTAACAATTTCTAGTTTGGGGAACATTATTTGAGGTCAAATACAAAAACTTAGTCCAGTCTGTTCGTAACATTATTTGAGGTCAAATACACAAAACTTAGTCCAGTCTGTTCGTAACAATTTCTAGTTTGGGGAACATTATTTGAGGTCAAATACACAAAAGTCTTAATCCTAGTCTTATTTGAGGTCAAATACACAAAACTTAGTCCAGTCTGTTCGTAACAATTTCTAGTTTGGGGAACATTATTTGAGGTCAAATACACAAAACTTAGTCCAGTCTGTTCGTAACAATTTCTAGTTTGGGGAACATTATTTGAGGTCAAATACACAAAACTTAGTCCAGTCTGTTCGTAACAATTTCTAGTTTGGGGAACATTATTTGAGGTCAAATACACAAAACTTAGTCCAGTCTGTTCGTAACAATTTCTAGTTTGGGTCAAATACACAAAACTTAGTCCAACATTATTTGAGGTCAAATACACAAAACTTAGTCCAGTCTGTTCGTAACAATTTCTAGTTTGGGGAACATTATTTGAGGTCTAGTTTGGGGAACATTATTTGAGGTCAAATACACAAAACTTAGTCCAGTCTGTTCGTAACAATTTCTAGTTTTGGGAACATTATTTGAGGTCAAATACACAAAACTTAGTCCAGTCTGTTCGTAACAATTTCTAGTTTGGGGAACATTATTTGAGGTCAAATACACAAAACTTAGTCCAGTCTGTTCGTAACAATTTCTAGTTTTGGGAACAGAATACTGTATTGAGATCAACCGTTTCATCAATGAGAAAATTGTCAGAATGTCAGTTTACCTTCTCCCACTGTCGGCCACGGGGCTTCCTCTCACCACCATATTTGGTAGTGAGAGGAAAAGCCAAGCGGATGCTTCAGATTCATACATCCGGTGAAATATCTGTCTCATTGTTTCGATCTGTGCTCAGCTTTACATAGTGCACTACTTTTGACTAGAACCCCATAGGACCTGGTCAAAAGTAGTGCACTATGAAAGGGAATATAGGGTGCCATTTGGGACACAGCCCCAATCTCACCCTCCAGGACTTCCTCGTACAGGGCATGGACCCCCTCGGGGATGATGACAGCCAGGGCAGTACCACACAGCAGCCCTGCTCCCAGGACCGTCACCAGCTTCAGCTTCTCCTGAGGGACAAGACAGAGAGGACAGAGGGTTCAGCAGCATTACAGAACAACTAGGACAGAGGGTTCAGCAAGATTACAGAACAACTAGGACAGAGGGAACAACTAGGACAGAGGGAACAACTAGGACAGAGGGAACAACTAGGACAGAAGGAACAACTAGGACAAAGGGTTCAGCAGGATTACAGAACAACTAGGACAGAGGGTTCAGCAAGATTACAGAACAACTAGGACAGAGGGTTCAGCAAGATTACAGAACAACTAGGACAGAGGGAACAACTAGGACAGAGGGTTCATCAGGATTACAGAACAACTAGGACAGAGGGAACAACTAGGACAGAGGGAACAACTAGGACAGAGGGTTCAGCAAGATTACAGAACAACTAGGACAGAGGGAACAACTAGGACAGAGGGAACAACTAGGACAGAGGGTTCAGCAGCATTACAGAACAACTAGGACAGAGGGTTCAGCAGGATTACAGAACAACTAGGACAGAGGGAACAACTAGGACAGAGGGTTCAGCAGGATTACAGAACAACTAGGACAGAGGGTTCAGCAAGATTACAGAACAACTAGGACAGAGGGAACAACTAGGACAGAGGGTTCAGCAAGATTACAGAACAACTAGGACAGAGGGAACAACTAGGACAGAGGGTTCAGCAGGATTACAGAACAACTAGGACAGAGGGTTCAGCAGCATTACAGAACAACTAGGACAGAGGGAACAACTAGGACAGAGGGAACAACTAGGACAGAGGGTTCAGCAAGATTACAGAACAACTAGGACAGAGGGTTCATCAGGATTACAGAACAACTAGGACAGAGGGTTCAGCAGGATTACAGAACAACTAGGACAGAGGGAACAACTAGGACAGAGGGAACAACTAGGACAGAGGGAACAACTAGGACAGAGGGAACAACTAGGACAGAGGGTTCAGCAGCATTACAGAACAACTAGGACAGAGGGAACAACTAGGACAGAGGGAACAACTAGGACAGAGGGAACAACTAGGACAGAGGGTTCAGCAGGATTACAGAACAACTAGGACAGAGGGTTCAGCAGCATTACAGAACAACTAGGACAGAGGGAACAACTAGGACAGAGGGAACAACTAGGACAGAGGGAACAACTAGGACAGAGGGTTCAGCAGGATTACAGAACAACTAGGACAGAGGGTTCATCAGGATTACAGAACAACTAGGACAGAGGGTTCAGCAGGATTACAGAACAACTAGGACAGAGGGAACAACTAGGACAGAGGGAACAACTAGGACAGAGGGAACAACTAGGGAGCAACTAGGACAGAGGGAACAACTAGGACAGAGGGAACAACTAGGACAGAGGGTTCAGCAGGATTACAGAACAACTAGGACAGAGGGTTCAGCAAGATTACAGAACAACTAGGACAGAGGGTTCAGCAAGATTACAGAACAACTAGGACAGAGGGAACAACTAGGACAGAGGGTTCATCAGGATTACAGAACAACTAGGACAGAGGGAACAACTAGGACAGAGGGAACAACTAGGACAGAGGGAACAAATAGGACAGAGGGTTCAGCAAGATTACAGAACAACTAGGACAGAGGGAACAACTAGGACAGAGGGAACAACTAGGACAGAGGGTTCAGCAGCATTACAGAACAACTAGGACAGAGGGTTCAGCAGGATTACAGAACAACTAGGACAGAGGGAACAACTAGGACAGAGGGTTCAGCAGGATTACAGAACAACTAGGACAGAGGGTTCAGCAAGATTACAGAACAACTAGGACAGAGGGTTCAGCAGCATTACAGAACAACTAGGACAGAGGGAACAACTAGGACAGAGGGTTCAGCAAGATTACAGAACAACTAGGACAGAGGGAACAACTAGGACAGAGGGTTCAGCAGGATTACAGAACAACTAGGACAGAGGGTTCAGCAGCATTACAGAACAACTAGGACAGAGGGTTCAGCAGCATTACAGAACAACTAGGACAGAGGGAACAACTAGGACAGAGGGAACAACTAGGACAGAGGGTTCAGCAAGATTACAGAACAACTAGGACAGAGGGTTCAGCAGGATTACAGAACAACTAGGACAGAGGGAACAACTAGGACAGAGGGAACAACTAGGAAAGAGGGAACAACTAGGACAGAGGGAACAACTAGGACAGAGGGTTCAGCAGCATTACAGAACAACTAGGACAGAGGGAACAACTAGGACAGAGGGTTCATCAGGATTACAGAACAACTAGGACAGAGGGAACAACTAGGACAGAGGGTTCAGCAGCATTACAGAACAACTAGGACAGAGGGTTCAGCAGGATTACAGAACAACTAGGACAGAGGGAACAACTAGGACAGAGGGTTCAGCAGGATTACAGAACAACTAGGACAGAGGGTTCAGCAAGATTACAGAACAACTAGGACAGAGGGTTCAGCAGCATTACAGAACAACTAGGACAGAGGGAACAACTAGGACAGAGGGTTCAGCAAGATTACAGAACAACTAGGACAGAGGGAACAACTAGGACAGAGGGTTCAGCAAGATTACAGAACAACTAGGACAGAGGGAACAACTAGGACAGAGGGTTCAGCAGGATTACAGAACAACTAGGACAGAGGGTTCAGCAGCATTACAGAACAACTAGGACAGAGGGAACAACTAGGACAGAGGGAACAACTAGGACAGAGGGTTCAGCAAGATTACAGAACAACTAGGACAGAGGGTTCATCAGGATTACAGAACAACTAGGACAGAGGGTTCAGCAGGATTACAGAACAACTAGGACAGAGGGAACAACTAGGACAGAGGGAACAACTAGGACAGAGGGAACAACTAGGACAGAGGGAACAACTAGGACAGAGGGTTCAGCAGCATTACAGAACAACTAGGACAGAGGGAACAACTAGGACAGAGGGAACAACTAGGACAGAGGGAACAACTAGGACAGAGGGAACAACTAGGACAGAGGGTTCAGCAGGATTACAGAACAACTAGGACAGAGGGTTCAGCAGCATTACAGAACAACTAGGACAGAGGGAACAACTAGGACAGAGGGAACAACTAGGACAGAGGGAACAACTAGGACAGAGGGTTCAGCAGGATTACAGAACAACTAGGACAGAGGGTTCATCAGGATTACAGAACAACTAGGACAGAGGGTTCAGCAGGATTACAGAACAACTAGGACAGAGGGAACAACTAGGACAGAGGGAACAACTAGGGAGCAACTAGGACAGAGGGAACAACTAGGACAGAGGGTTCAGCAGGATTACAGAACAACTAGGACAGAGGGTTCAGCAAGATTACAGAACAACTAGGACAGAGGGTTCAGCAAGATTACAGAACAACTAGGACAGAGGGAACAACTAGGACAGAGGGTTCATCAGGATTACAGAACAACTAGGACAGAGGGAACAACTAGGACAGAGGGAACAACTAGGACAGAGGGAACAAATAGGACAGAGGGTTCAGCAAGATTACAGAACAACTAGGACAGAGGGAACAACTAGGACAGAGGGAACAACTAGGACAGAGGGTTCAGCAGCATTACAGAACAACTAGGACAGAGGGTTCAGCAGGATTACAGAACAACTAGGACAGAGGGAACAACTAGGACAGAGGGTTCAGCAGGATTACAGAACAACTAGGACAGAGGGTTCAGCAAGATTACAGAACAACTAGGACAGAGGGTTCAGCAGCATTACAGAACAACTAGGACAGAGGGAACAACTAGGACAGAGGGTTCAGCAAGATTACAGAACAACTAGGACAGAGGGAACAACTAGGACAGAGGGTTCAGCAGGATTACAGAACAACTAGGACAGAGGGTTCAGCAGCATTACAGAACAACTAGGACAGAGGGTTCAGCAGCATTACAGAACAACTAGGACAGAGGGAACAACTAGGACAGAGGGAACAACTAGGACAGAGGGTTCAGCAAGATTACAGAACAACTAGGACAGAGGGTTCAGCAGGATTACAGAACAACTAGGACAGAGGGAACAACTAGGACAGAGGGAACAACTAGGAAAGAGGGAACAACTAGGACAGAGGGAACAACTAGGACAGAGGGTTCAGCAGCATTACAGAACAACTAGGACAGAGGGAACAACTAGGACAGAGGGTTCATCAGGATTACAGAACAACTAGGACAGAGGGAACAACTAGGACAGAGGGAACAACTAGGACAGAGGGTTCAGCAAGATTACAGAACAACTAGGACAGAGGGAACAACTAGGACAGAGGGAACAACTAGGACAGAGGGTTCAGCAGCATTACAGAACAACTAGGACAGAGGGTTCAGCAGGATTACAGAACAACTAGGACAGAGGGAACAACTAGGACAGAGGGTTCAGCAGGATTACAGAACAACTAGGACAGAGGGAACAACTAGGACAGAGGGTTCAGCAGGATTACAGAACAACTAGGACAGAGGGTTCAGCAAGATTACAGAACAACTAGGACAGAGGGTTCAGCAGCATTACAGAACAACTAGGACAGAGGGAACAACTAGGACAGAGGGTTCAGCAAGATTACAGAACAACTAGGACAGAGGGAACAACTAGGACAGAGGGTTCAGCAGGATTACAGAACAACTAGGACAGAGGGTTCAGCAGCATTACAGAACAACTAGGACAGAGGGAACAACTAGGACAGAGGGAACAACTAGGACAGAGGGTTCAGCAAGATTACAGAACAACTAGGACAGAGGGTTCATCAGGATTACAGAACAACTAGGACAGAGGGTTCAGCAGGATTACAGAACAACTAGGACAGAGGGAACAACTAGGACAGAGGGAACAACTAGGACAGAGGAACAACTAGGACAGAGGGAACAACTAGGACAGAGGGTTCAGCAGCATTACAGAACAACTAGGACAGAGGGAACAACTAGGACAGAGGGAACAACTAGGACAGAGGAACAACTAGGACAGAGGGAACAACTAGGACAGAGGGAACAACTAGGACAGAGGGTTCAGCAGAACAACTAGATTACAGAACAACTAGGACAGAGGGTTCAGCAGCACAGAACAACTAGGACAGAGGGAAACAACTAGGACAGAGGGAACAACTAGGACAGAGGGAACAACTAGGACAGAGGGTTCAGCAGCATTACAGAACAACTAGGACAGAGGGTTCAGCAGGATTACAGAACAACTAGGACAGAGGGAACAACTAGGACAGAGGGTTCAGCAGGATTACAGAACAACTAGGACAGAGGGTTCAGCAAGATTACAGAACAACTAGGACAGAGGGTTCAGCAGCATTACAGAACAACTAGGACAGAGGGAACAACTAGGACAGAGGGTTCAGCAAGATTACAGAACAACTAGGACAGAGGGAACAACTAGGACAGAGGGTTCAGCAGGATTACAGAACAACTAGGACAGAGGGTTCAGCAGCATTACAGAACAACTAGGACAGAGGGAACAACTAGGACAGAGGGAACAACTAGGACAGAGGGAACAACTAGGACAGAGGGAACAACTAGGACAGAGGGTTCAGCAAGATTACAGAACAACTAGGACAGAGGGTTCATCAGGATTACAGAACAACTAGGACAGAGGGTTCAGCAGGATTACAGAACAACTAGGACAGAGGGAACAACTAGGACAGAGGGAACAACTAGGACAGAGGGAACAACTAGGACAGAGGGAACAACTAGGACAGAGGGTTCAGCAGCATTACAGAACAACTAGGACAGAGGGAACAACTAGGACAGAGGGAATAACTAGGACAGAGGGAACAACTAGGACAGAGGGAACAACTAGGACAGAGGGTTCAGCAGGATTACAGAACAACTAGGACAGAGGGTTCAGCAGCATTACAGAACAACTAGGACAGAGGGAACAACTAGGACAGAGGGAACAACTAGGACAGAGGGAACAACTAGGACAGAGGGAACAACTAGGACAGAGGGTTCAGCAGGATTACAGAACAACTAGGACAGAGGGTTCATCAGGATTACAGAAAAACTAGGACAGAGGGTTCAGCAGGATTACAGAACAACTAGGACAGAGGGAACAACTAGGACAGAGGGTTCATCAGGATTACAGAACAACTAGGAAAGAGGGTTCAGCAGGATTACAGAACAACTAGGACAGAGGGTTCAGCAGGATTACAGAACAACTAGGACAGAGGGAACAACTAGGACAGAGGGAACAACTAGGACAGAGGGAACCAGAGGGAACAACTAGGACAGAGGGTTCAGCAGCATTACAGAACAACTAGGACAGAGGGAACAACTAGGACAGAGGGTTCAGCAAGATTACAGAACAACTAGGACAGAGGGTTCAGCAGCATTACAGAACAACTAGGACAGAGGGTTCAGCAGCATTACAGAACAACTAGGACAGAGGGTTCAGCAGCATTACAGAACAACTAGGACAGAGGGTTCAGCAGCATTACAGAACAACTAGGACAGAGGGAACAACTAGGACAGAGGGAACAACTAGGACAGAGGGTTCAGCAGGATTACAGAACAACTAGGACAGAGGGAACAACTAGGACAGAGGGTTCAGCAGGATTACAGAACAACTAGGACAGAGGGTTCAGCAAGATTACAGAACAACTAGGACAGAGGGTTCAGCAAGATTACAGAACAACTAGGACAGAGGGAACAACTAGGACAGAGGGTTCATCAGGATTACAGAACAACTAGGACAGAGGGAACAAATAGGACAGAGGGAACAACTAGGACAGAGGGAACAACTAGGACAGAGGGTTCAGCAAGATTACAGAACAACTAGGACAGAGGGAACAACTAGGACAGAGGGAACAACTAGGACAGAGGGTTCAGCAGGATTACAGAACAACTAGGACAGAGGGTTCAGCAGCATTACAGAACAACTAGGACAGAGGGAACAACTATGACAGAGGGAACAACTAGGACAGAGGGAACAACTAGGACAGAGGGAACAACTAGGACAGAGGGTTCAGCAGGATTACAGAACAACTAGGACAGAGGGTTCATCAGGATTACAGAACAACTAGGACAGAGGGTTCAGCAGGATTACAGAACAACTAGGACAGAGGGAACAACTAGGACAGAGGGAACAACTAGGACAGAGGGAACAACTAGGACAGAGGGAACAACTAGGACAGAGGGAACAACTAGGACAGAGGGTTCAGCAGGATTACAGAACAACTAGGACAGAGGGTTCAGCAAGATTACAGAACAACTAGGACAGAGGGTTCAGCAAGATTACAGAACAACTAGGACAGAGGGAACAACTAGGACAGAGGGTTCATCAGGATTACAGAACAACTAGGACAGATGGAACAACTAGGACAGAGGGAACAACTAGGACAGAGGGAACAACTAGGACAGAGGGTTCAGCAAGATTACAGAACAACTAGGACAGAGGGAACAACTAGGACAGAGGGAACAACTAGGACAGAGGGTTCAGCAGCATTACAGAACAACTAGGACAGAGGGTTCAGCAGGATTACAGAACAACTAGGACAGAGGGAACAACTAGGACAGAGGGTTCAGCAGGATTACAGAACAACTAGGACAGAGGGTTCAGCAGGATTACAGAACAACTAGGACAGAGGGTTCAGCAAGATTACAGAACAACTAGGACAGAGGGTTCAGCAGCATTACAGAACAACTAGGACAGAGGGAACAACTAGGACAGAGGGTTCAGCAAGATTACAGAACAACTAGGACAGAGGGAACAACTAGGACAGAGGGTTCAGCAGGATTACAGAATAACTAGGACAGAGGGAACAACTAGGACAGAGGGAACAACTAGGACAGAGGGTTCAGCAAGATTACAGAACAACTAGGAAAGAGGGTTCATCAGGATTACAGAACAACTAGGACAGAGGGAACAACTAGGACAGAGGGAACAACTAGGACAGAGGGAACAACTAGGACAGAGGGTTCAGCAGCATTACAGAACAACTAGGACAGAGGGAACAACTAGGACAGAGGAAACAACTAGGACAGAGGAAACAACTAGGACAGAGGGAACAACTAGGACAGAGGGAACAACTAGGACAGAGGGTTCAGCAGGATTACAGAACAACTAGGACAGAGGGTTCAGCAGCATTACAGAACAACTAGGACAGAGGGAACAACTAGGACAGAGGGTTCAGCAGGATTACAGAACAACTAGGACAGAGGGTTCATCAGGATTACAGAACAACTAGGACAGAGGGTTCAGCAGGATTACAGAACAACTAGGACAGAGGGAACAACTAGGACAGAGGGTTCATCAGGATTACAGAACAACTAGGACAGAGGGTTCAGCAGGATTACAGAACAACTAGGACAGAGGGTTCAGCAGGATTACAGAACAACTAGGACAGAGGGAACAACTAGGACAGAGGGAACAACTAGGACAGAGGGAACCAGAGGGAACAACTAGGACAGAGGGTTCAGCAGCATTACAGAACAACTAGGACAGAGGGAACAACTAGGACAGAGGGTTCAGCAAGATTACAGAACAACTAGGACAGAGGGTTCAGCAGGATTACAGAACAACTAGGACAGAGGGAACAACTAGGACAGAGGGAACAACTAGGACAGAGGGAACCAGAGGGAACAACTAGGACAGAGGGTTCAGCAGCATTACAGAACAACTAGGACAGAGGGAACAACTATGACAGAGGGAACAACTAGGACAGAGGGAACAACTAGGACAGAGGGAACAACTAGGACAGAGGGTTCAGCAGGATTACAGAACAACTAGGACAGAGGGTTCATCAGGATTACAGAACAACTAGGACAGAGGGTTCAGCAGGATTACAGAACAACTAGGACAGAGGGAACAACTAGGACAGAGGGAACAACTAGGACAGAGGGAACAACTAGGACAGAGGGAACAACTAGGACAGAGGGAACAACTAGGACAGAGGGTTCAGCAGGATTACAGAACAACTAGGACAGAGGGTTCAGCAAGATTACAGAACAACTAGGACAGAGGGTTCAGCAAGATTACAGAACAACTAGGACAGAGGGAACAACTAGGACAGAGGGTTCATCAGGATTACAGAACAACTAGGACAGATGGAACAACTAGGACAGAGGGAACAACTAGGACAGAGGGAACAACTAGGACAGAGGGTTCAGCAAGATTACAGAACAACTAGGACAGAGGAACAACTAGGACAGAGGGAACAACTAGGACAGAGGGTTCAGCAGCATTACAGAACAACTAGGACAGAGGGTTCAGCAGGATTACAGAACAACTAGGACAGAGGGAACAACTAGGACAGAGGGTTCAGCAGGATTACAGAACAACTAGGACAGAGGGTTCAGCAGGATTACAGAACAACTAGGACAGAGGGTTCAGCAAGATTACAGAACAACTAGGACAGAGGGTTCAGCAGCATTACAGAACAACTAGGACAGAGGGAACAACTAGGACAGAGGGTTCAGCAAGATTACAGAACAACTAGGACAGAGGGAACAACTAGGACAGAGGGTTCAGCAGGATTACAGAATAACTAGGACAGAGGGAACAACTAGGACAGAGGGAACAACTAGGACAGAGGGTTCAGCAAGATTACAGAACAACTAGGAAAGAGGGTTCATCAGGATTACAGAACAACTAGGACAGAGGGAACAACTAGGACAGAGGGAACAACTAGGACAGAGGGAACAACTAGGACAGAGGGAACAACTAGGACAGAGGGTTCAGCAGCATTACAGAACAACTAGGACAGAGGGAACAACTAGGACAGAGGAAACAACTAGGACAGAGGAAACAACTAGGACAGAGGGAACAACTAGGACAGAGGGAACAACTAGGACAGAGGGTTCAGCAGGATTACAGAACAACTAGGACAGAGGGTTCAGCAGCATTACAGAACAACTAGGACAGAGGGAACAACTAGGACAGAGGGTTCAGCAGGATTACAGAACAACTAGGACAGAGGGTTCATCAGGATTACAGAACAACTAGGACAGAGGGTTCAGCAGGATTACAGAACAACTAGGACAGAGGGAACAACTAGGACAGAGGGTTCATCAGGATTACAGAACAACTAGGACAGAGGGTTCAGCAGGATTACAGAACAACTAGGACAGAGGGTTCAGCAGGATTACAGAACAACTAGGACAGAGGGAACAACTAGGACAGAGGGAACAACTAGGACAGAGGGAACCAGAGGGAACAACTAGGACAGAGGGTTCAGCAGCATTACAGAACAACTAGGACAGAGGGAACAACTAGGACAGAGGGTTCAGCAAGATTACAGAACAACTAGGACAGAGGGTTCAGCAGGATTACAGAACAACTAGGACAGAGGGAACAACTAGGACAGAGGGAACAACTAGGACAGAGGGAACCAGAGGGAACAACTAGGACAGAGGGTTCAGCAGCATTACAGAACAACTAGGACAGAGGGAACAACTAGGACAGAGGGTTCAGCAAGATTACAGAACAACTAGGACAGAGGGTTCAGCAGCATTACAGAACAACTAGGACAGAGGGTTCAGCAGCATTACAGAACAACTAGGACAGAGGGTTCAGCAGCATTACAGAACAACTAGGACAGAGGGAACAACTAGGACAGAGGGAACAACTAGGACAGAGGGTTCAGCAGGATTACAGAACAACTAGGACAGAGGGAACAACTAGGACAGAGGGTTCAGCAGGATTACAGAACAACTAGGACAGAGGGTTCAGCAAGATTACAGAACAACTAGGACAGAGGGAACAACTAGGACAGAGGGTTCATCAGGATTACAGAACAACTAGGACAGAGGGAACAACTAGGACAGAGGGAACAACTAGGACAGAGGGAACAACTAGGACAGAGGGTTCAGCAAGATTACAGAACAACTAGGACAGAGGGAACAACTAGGACAGAGGGAACAACTAGGACAGAGGGTTCAGCAGCATTACAGAACAACTAGGACAGAGGGTTCAGCAGGATTACAGAACAACTAGGACAGAGGGAACAACTAGGACAGAGGGTTCAGCAGGATTACAGAACAACTAGGACAGAGGGTTCAGCAAGATTACAGAACAACTAGGACAGAGGGTTCCGCAGCATTACAGAACAACTAGGACAGAGGGTTCAGCAGCATTACAGAACAACTAGGACAGAGGGAACAACTAGGACAGAGGGAACAACTAGGACAGAGGGAACAACTAGGACAGAGGGAACAACTAGGACAGAGGGTTCAGCAGCATTACAGAACAACTAGGACAGAGGGAACAACTAGGACAGAGGGAACAACTAGGACAGAGGGAACAACTAGGACAGAGGGAACAACTAGGACAGAGGGTTCAGCAGGATTACAGAACAACTAGGACAGAGGGTTCATCAGGATTACAGAACAACTAGGACAGAGGGTTCAGCAGGATTACAGAACAACTAGGACAGAGGGAACAACTAGGACAGAGGGTTCATCAGGATTACAGAACAACTAGGACAGAGGGTTCAGCAGGATTACAGAACAACTAGGACAGAGGGTTCAGCAGGATTACAGAACAACTAGGACAGAGGGAACAACTAGGACAGATGGAACAACTAGGACAGAGGGAACCAGAGGGAACAACTAGGACAGAGGGTTCAGCAGCATTACAGAACAACTAGGACAGAGGGAACAACTAGGACAGAGGGTTCAGCAAGATTACAGAACAACTAGGACAGAGGGTTCAGCAGGATTACAGAACAACTAGGACAGAGGGAACAACTAGGACAGAGGGAACAACTAGGACAGAGGGAACCAGAGGGAACAACTAGGACAGAGGGTTCAGCAGCATTACAGAACAACTAGGACAGAGGGAACAACTAGGACAGAGGGAACAACTAGGACAGAGGGTTCAGCAGCATTACAGAACAACTAGGACAGAGGGAACAACTAGGACAGAGGGTTCAGCAGGATTACAGAACAACTAGGACAGAGGGTTCAGCAAGATTACAGAACAACTAGGACAGAGGGTTCAGCAAGATTACAGAACAACTAGGACAGAGGGAACAACTAGGACAGAGGGTTCATCAGGATTACAGAACAACTAGGACAGAGGGAACAACTAGGACAGAGGGAACAACTAGGACAGAGGGAACAACTAGGACAGAGGGAACAACTAGGACAGAGGGTTCAGCAAGATTACAGAACAACTAGGACAGAGGGAACAACTAGGACAGAGGGAACAACTAGGACAGAGGGTTCAGCAGCATTACAGAACAACTAGGACAGAGGGTTCAGCAGGATTACAGAACAACTAGGACAGAGGGAACAACTAGGACAGAGGGTTCAGCAGGATTACAGAACAACTAGGACAGAGGGAACAACTAGGACAGAGGGTTCAGCAGCATTACAGAACAACTAGGACAGAGGGAACAACTAGGACAGAGGGTTCATCAGGATTACAGAACAACTAGGACAGAGGGAACAACTAGGACAGAGGGAACAACTAGGACAGAGGGAACAACTAGGACAGAGGGTTCAGCAAGATTACAGAACAACTAGGACAGAGGGAACAACTAGGACAGAGGGAACAACTAGGACAGAGGGAACAACTAGGACAGAGGGTTCAGCAGCATTACAGAACAACTAGGACAGAGGGTTCAGCAGGATTACAGAACAACTAGGACAGAGGGAACAACTAGGACAGAGGGTTCAGCAGGATTACAGAACAACTAGGACAGAGGGTTCAGCAAGATTACAGAACAACTAGGACAGAGGGAACAACTAGGACAGAGGGTTCAGCAAGATTACAGAACAACTAGGACAGAGGGAACAACTAGGACAGAGGGTTCAGCAAGATTACAGAACAACTAGGACAGAGGGAACAACTAGGACAGAGGGTTCAGCAGGATTACAGAACAACTAGGACAGAGGGTTCAGCAGCATTACAGAACAACTAGGACAGAGGGAACAACTAGGACAGAGGGAACAACTAGGACAGAGGGTTCGGCAAGATTACAGAACA
The DNA here is from genome assembly GCF_034236695.1 of Oncorhynchus nerka. Classification (NCBI taxonomy): domain Eukaryota; kingdom Metazoa; phylum Chordata; class Actinopteri; order Salmoniformes; family Salmonidae; genus Oncorhynchus; species Oncorhynchus nerka. Next base: position 81,732,367 of record NC_088413.1, on the reverse strand, counting down.
ACTAGGACAGAGGGTTCATCAGGATTACAGAACAACTAGGACAGAGGGTTCAGCAGGATTACAGAACAACTAGGACAGAGGGAACAACTAGGACAGAGGGAACAACTAGGACAGAGGGAACAACTAGGACAGAGGGTTCAGCAGCATTACAGAACAACTAGGACAGAGGGAACAACTAGGACAGAGGGAACAACTAGGACAGAGGGAACAACTAGGACAGAGGGTTCAGCAGGATTACAGAACAACTAGGACAGAGGGTTCAGCAGGATTACAGAACAACTAGGACAGAGGGAACAACTAGGACAGAGGGAACAACTAGGACAGAGGGAACAACTAGGACAGAGGGAACAACTAGGACAGAGGGAACAACTAGGACAGAGGGAACAACTAGGACAGAGGGTTCAGCAGGATTACAGAACAACTAGGACAGAGGGTTCAGCAAGATTACAGAACAACTAGGACAGAGGGTTCAGCAAGATTACAGAACAACTAGGACAGAGGGAACAACTAGGACAGAGGGTTCATCAGGATTACAGAACAACTAGGACAGAGGGAACAACTAGGACAGAGGGAACAACTAGGACAGAGGGAACAACTAGGACAGAGGGTTCAGCAAGATTACAGAACAACTAGGACAGAGGGAACAACTAGGACAGAGGGAACAACTAGGACAGAGGGTTCAGCAGCATTACAGAACAACTAGGACAGAGGGTTCAGCAGGATTACAGAACAAATAGGACAGAGGGAACAACTAGGACAGAGGGTTCAGCAGGATTACAGAACAACTAGGACAGAGGGTTCAGCAAGATTACAGAACAACTAGGACAGAGGGTTCAGCAGCATTACAGAACAACTAGGACAGAGGGAACAACTAGGACAGAGGGTTCAGCAAGATTACAGAACAACTAGGACAGAGGGAACAACTAGGACAGAGGGTTCAGCAGGATTACAGAACAACTAGGACAGAGGGTTCAGCAGCATTACAGAACAACTAGGACAGAGGGAACAACTAGGACAGAGGGAACAACTAGGACAGAGGGTTCAGCAAGATTACAGAACAACTAGGACAGAGGGTTCATCAGGATTACAGAACAACTAGGACAGAGGGAACAACTAGGACAGAGGGAACAACTAGGACAGAGGGAACAACTAGGACAGAGGGTTCAGCAGCATTACAGAACAACTAGGACAGAGGGAACAACTAGGGCAGAGGGAACAACTAGGACAGAGGGAACAACTAGGACAGAGGGTTCAGCAGGATTACAGAACAACTAGGACAGAGGGTTCAGCAGGATTACAGAACAACTAGGACAGAGGGAACAACTAGGACAGAGGGTTCATCAGGATTACAGAACAACTAGGACAGAGGGTTCAGCAGGATTACAGAACAACTAGGACAGAGGGTTCAGCAGGATTACAGAACAACTAGGACAGAGGGAACAACTAGGACAGAGGGAACAACTAGGACAGAGGGAACCAGAGGGAACAACTAGGACAGAGGGTTCAGCAGCATTACAGAACAACTAGGACAGAGGGAACAACTAGGACAGAGGGAACAACTAGGACAGAGGGTTCAGCAAGATTACAGAACAACTAGGACAGAGGGAACAACTAGGACAGAGGGAACAACTAGGACAGAGGGAACAACTAGGACAGAGGGTTCAGCAGCATTACAGAACAACTAGGACAGAGGGAACAACTAGGACAGAGGGAACAACTAGGACAGAGGGAACAACTAGGACAGAGGGAACAACTAGGACAGAGGGTTCAGCAGCATTACAGAACAACTAGGACAGAGGGAACAACTAGGACAGAGGGAACAACTAGGACAGAGGGTTCAGCAGCATTACAGAACAACTAGGACAAAGGGAACAACTAGGACAGAGGGTTCATCAGGATTACAGAACAACTAGGACAGAGGGAACAACTAGGACAGAGGGTTCAGCAGCATTACAGAACAACTAGGACAGAGGGTTCAGCAGCATTACAGAACAACTAGGACAGAGGGTTCAGCAGCATTACAGAACAACTAGGACAAAGGGAACAACTAGGACAGAGGGAACAACTAGGACAGAGGGAACAACTAGGACAGAGGGAACAACTAGGACAGAGGGAACAACTAGGACAGAGGGAACAACTAGGACAGAGGGTTCAGCAGGATTACAGAACAACTAGGACAGAGGGAACAACTAGGACAAAGGGAACAACTAGGACAGAGGGTTCATCAGGATTACAGAACAACCCGGGCAAGGATCAATCATGGCAGGGATCAATATCCTAACCATGAACTTTGGCCTCACATGATCAGTTACCTGACATCACTGAATATGTCAAATTGTATGTTTAAATTAGAATACATTACAATTGACTAGTTTGGCTAAGAAACACTGATACTGCTGTTTTTAAACTAATTGTGCATTGATGTGCACTGTAATCTCAGTAATTAGCTAAGGACTTCAGCTGTTGACTCCCATTTTAAGTACAAGTAACGTTCTTTGTTTCTAAACCATGTGTTTGTAGTTGGAATACTACTCACCTCTGAGAAGTTGACAGCCAGAGGAATGGTTCCAGCCACATAACACCCCACCAACATGGCCAGGGAAAGCAGGCTGATCGAAGTGAAGTCGTCCATAGACATAGTTACAGATTTGATAACAAAAATGGTGTTCAGCTTGCCTGCTAGACACGACTTGTGGTTCGTGTTGAGGCTCTAGCTCGCTAGACAAATAGAACTCCCGGACGTCGCAATTCTAGCTTTCTGTACCGAGTTCTAAACAGACATGTCAGTCTAAATCATTTCTAGTGACTTTCAGAGGACGTGGAAAGGCTACGAGTTATTGATCTATCTTGAACGCGGTTTTGTTATGCAAACATGTACATCTAGAGAACTACCTAACTAGTCTGATCCTTACTTTGTAGATATGTAAACACCGTCGAGTTAGCCTAGCGGACAATCTTCTCGCATGAGTCTTATTGCCTACAGCAGGCAAGTTGTAATTCATAGCGTGTTGACCACATCGTACTCTCTCCAACGTTGCTATTTGTTATAGCCATTTCATAAAAACTAGCTACCTGCAGTAAGCTATTATTATTAATATTTATATATATATATCTATAGCTAGCTTGAAATGTTTTGCCAACAAGCCAGCATCTCCATTGCGGATGAAAATGTAGCACTTCCGGATAACGCTTACGTCACCGTCCGTGCAACATGCCACGTACGCGTGTAGTACTGTGTTTACTTTTCTCTTCACTGACTGTGGACCGATACGTCAGATGTTACATAAAGCCAATCTATTTACATGTATAAAAGGTATAGCCGTTTTAGCTGGTTGTGGTTCATCTTTTCATGGAACAAATGTCTTCTTCATTTTCATCTTCTTTGCGATTGAGTTGACGGATCGTATCCAATTTTTTGAGGTGCAATGCACAGCCAGGTAATTGTCCTGGAGGCGAGGCCAGTTATGGCTGAGTGAACGGCTTTAGACAAAAAACAATGAGAGGAATTGGAGATTAGATATAGGCAATAGTTTTTAAATGGGTCTGTGGTGTTCTCAGTGTTAATAGTGAAGTCACCAAAAATGTGAGGATTTATCTGCCATGACTGCGCTGTAAATTCACCATTCTTGAGCCATGTTTCAGTCAGGCCAATCACATCAGGTTTACGATCAGGGATTAGTTCATTGACTATGACTGCCTTGGTAGTGTAAAGAATTGCTATTATGCAGGAGACCAACCTACTGCTAAATACATGGCTATTGCATTGTTATAACTGAGACAACACATAGCAACGTATTTCCACAGTAAAGCCTGTGGGGTCCCCTACAGGATAGCTCCCACATTACACACATAATCTCCCTTTTAATCGAACACTGTGTGCCCGAAGAAGATTCTACGATGACAGACAGACAACTGAGCCAATGGCGGAAGACTACAGACTACAACCAGCTGAACCAATCCGGAGATCCGATCTTCCTAGAGTCAACCTACTTTCTGTGACGTATATAAGGGCTGTGCTGACTGTTTACGCTCTCTGCCTGCCGTTCCACACGAACTAACGGAAGAGCCGTAATTACGCTGTACTACATATTTTCACTCTGAATAAACTGTTTACTTGTCATAAAATTTACCACTTAGTCTGAATCGATCCTTGACCGGATCACCCATCTACATATCTAATTACTAACAGTAGTGAGGGATCTGACATTTAAATTGTTCTATTTTGAGATGTGAGGTATTATCACAGTCTTTTTCAATAACGACAGAACTGGGGGAGGTCTTTATTCCAGTGAGATTGCTAAAGCGAACACCGCCATGTTTACAGTGCATTCGGAAAGTATTCAGACCCCTTCACTTTTCCCACATGTTGTTACAGTCCAGCCTTACTCTACAATGTATTTAATGAATGTTTGTCCTAATCAATCTACACACAATACCCCATAATGACATCACAATACCCCATAATGACATCACAATACCCCATAATGACAAAGCGAAAACAGGTTTTTAGAACACAAAATAGCTTATTTACATAGGTATTCAGACCCTTTGCTGTGAGACTCGAAACTGAGTTCAGGTGCATCCTGTTTCCATTGATCATCCTTGAGATGTTTCTACAACTTGATTGGAGTCCACCTGTGGTAAATTCAATTGATTGGAAATTATTTGGAAAGGCACATACCTGTCTATATAAGGTCCCACAGTTGACAGTGCATGTAAGAGCAAAAACCAAGCCATGAGGTAGAAGGAATTGTCTGTAGAGCTCCGGGACAGGATTGTGTTCAGGCACAAATCTGGGGAAGGGTACCAAAACATTTCTGTAGCATTGAAGGACCCCAAGAACACAGTGGCCTCCATCATTCTTAAATGGAAGAAGTTTGGAACCACCAAGACTCGTCCTAGAGCCAAACTGAGCAATGGGGGAGAAGGGCCTTGGTCAGGGAGGTGACCAAGAACCCGATGGTCACTCTGACAGAGCTCCAGAGTTCCTCTGTGGAGATGGGAGAACCTTCCAGAAGGACAACCATCTCTGCAGCACTCCACCAATCAGGCCTTTATGGTAGAGTGGCCAGACGGAAGCCACTCCTCAGTAAAAAGCACATAACAGCCCTCTTGGAGTTTGCCAAAAGGCACGTAACGGACTCAGACCATGAGAAACAATATTCTCTGGTCTGTGAAGCCAAGATTGAACTCTTTGGCCTGAATTCCTAGCGTTACGTCTTGAGGAAACCTGGCACCATCCCTACAGTGAAGCATGGTGGTGGCAGCATCAAGCTGTGAGGATGTTTCTTTAGAGGCAGGGTCAGGGAGACTAGTCAGGATCGAGGGAAAGATGAACGGAGCAAAGTACAGTGAGATCCTTGATGAAAACCAGCTAGTGAATGTATCCACATAATTTTGATAAGCTGCTCTAGTGGTGTCCACTTACCTTTGTAAATATAGTGTATGTTGCGCATTGGTGACCTCTGACTGTTTCATCATAACATAGTTAGTGATGATGTAATGGGTTGAAAACAAAGTAACTAAAAACAGACACCCCTTTATTATATTTTTTTATAACCAATTTGTTTATGTATTTGTCTTTATTAACAGTTAATAAAGACAAATACATAAACAAATAAATATATATATATATCACTACATGCTTCAGCAGTAGTGAGGCCATCAAGCCAATAGATGGCGCTGTTGCACTGTGGTAGTTGGAGAAACAACAAGTTCTGTCCAATCGCACGCACCATTCTTCAGAATAAAGAAAGTGCCCGAATTGTGTCCGTTCTTTTTCCAATTACAGGCCACCTCAGCTACAGACTGAGGCCGGTAACACTGAGATGGATGGACAATATCCCTATACCATGATCCTTTACGTCGGTAGACCTGTCCCCTGGTGTGGTAAATTATACACGATCGCTGGATGATTCTTTTTAAGTGGAATATTGCGGGTAATGAAGTCGCCAATGACAAGGGTTTTCAATTTGCCAGCGCTAATGATGGGAGGCTCTGCGGCTCAGACCCCGTAACCGTAGAGGAACAACTAGTGGGGGAAACCAGTTGAACGTTTATATCGGCTGAATGAGCTACACCGGTTGACCATGCGATAGCATTTCTTTCCAGAAGCCTAGTCCGGCTGCAGGGACTGATCATTATTTACTGGGGGCACAGACGTTGTTTCATCCTTTTCAACACTTAAATTGCTCTTGCCTAACGATTACGTCTGAAATCGAGCTTGCTACTCGGTTATCCTCACCTGTATATTATATACAGGCGATACCTGTATATTATTACTACAGCGACTGTAAAGCGGCTGGCAAAATGGTACTTAGTCTTTTCGTCCGGACAGGTCCTGCCAGATAGTAGGGGTGCCAGATAGTGTCCTGGGTGAAAAAGTTTAATTGGAAACGTCATGTGAGGACAAAACTAAGACGTTGATAAACTTGTTAAATACAGAGTTTGATTATACATTTATATAAGGTAAAAAGCCAACTAGCAACAAATATCAACTATTATTTTTATATTTTTATTTGTACCCCCAATTTCATAATATCCAATTCGTAGTTATAGTCTTGTCTCATCACTGCAACTCCCATACGAACTCAGGAGAGGTGAAAGTCAAGAGCCTTGCATCCTTCGAAACACGACCCAAACAAGCTGCACTGCTTCTTGACACAATACCCACTTAACCATGAAGCCAGCTGCACCAATGTGTCACAGGCAACAAACACCTGGTGACCGTGGCAGCGTGCACTGCACCCAGCCTACCACAGGAGTCACTAGTGCGCCTCCCCTAACCGAGACAACGCTGGGCCAATTGTGTGCCGCCCTGCGACAGAGCCTTGACTCGAACCCAGAATCTCTAGTGGCACAGTTAGCACTACGATGCAGTGCCTTAAACCACTGCGCCACTCGGGAGACACAGCAGCAACTATGAAGAGATAACACAAATATTAGCATATTGCAAGACTTACTATGGCGAACAGCCGCATGCATACAAGCCTAAGTTCACCATGTGCAATGCCAAGTGTCGGCTGGAGTGGTGTAAAGCTCGCCGCCATTGGACTCTGGAGCAGTGGAAACACGTTCTCTGGAGTGATGAATCACGTGTCACCATCTGGTAGTCCGGCGGACTCCTGGAGGATACCAGGAGAACGCTACATGCCCCAATGCATAGTGCCAACTTGGTGGAGGAGAAATAATGGTCTGGGGCTGTTTTTCATGGTTCAGGCCCCTTAGTTCCAGTGAAGGGAAATCTTAACGCTACAGAATACAATGACATTCTAGACAATTCTGTGCTTGCAACTTTGTAGCAACAGTTTGTGGAAGGCCCTTTCCTGTTTCACCCACAATGCCTCGGTGCACAAAGCCAGGTCCATACAGAAATGGTTTGTCGAGATATATGTGGAAGAACTTGACTGGCCTGCACAGAGCCCTGACCTCAACCCATTGAACACCTTTGGGATGAATTGGAACACCGACTAAGAGCCAGGCCTAATCGCCCAACATCAGTGCCCGACCTCACTAACGCTCCTCTGGCTGAATGGAAGAAAGTTCCCACAGCAATGTTCCAACAGCTACTGGAAATCCTTCCTAGAAGAGTGGAGGCTGTCAGAGCAGCACAAGGGGGACCAACTCCATATTAATGTCCATGATTTTAGAATGAGATGTTGGACGAACAGGTGTCCACATATAGTGTATATAAAAACATTTTCCTTAAATATATTTTTTATTTATTACTAATGTTACTGTCCCCACTACAACAAAATCCTTAAATACATGTAAATTTGGCCTTAAAGCATTTAATTGAAATACTATAGAATTCCAGTGTTCCAAACACTGTCAACATATGCAAGCATATTCAGATAGACCACACTTTGCATCACAACCGGCCCATGTTTATATCCGCCAATTTGGTGAAAATAATTCAAATTCCTGTGAGATATTAAGGCCTAGGAGGATACACATTTGCATGATGGTAAAGGGCCATTGGCCACACCCTCTCATGTAATGTCATGCCAATTGGCCACACCCTCTCATGTAATGTCATGCCAATTGGCCACACCCTCTCATGTAATGTCATGCCAATTGGCCACACCCTCTCATGTAATGTCATGCCAATTGGCCACACCCTCTCATGTAATGTCATGCCAATTGGCCACACCCTCTCATGTAATGTCATGCCAATTGGCCACACCCTCTCATGTAATGTCATGCCAATTGGCCACACCCTCTCATGTAATGTCATGCCAATATATATACTACTACCTGGTCTATATATACTACTACCTGATGTGACACTGGCTGGGTTGAAGCATTATATCATGTTTGTACTCCCGTGTAGAGTTCAACTCAGGTGTGGAGTTGTTAAGGTCAGGTTTACAGGAAGGCCTACTGCTGTCTCTTGGTTAGAGGTTGAGTTATGTATGCAGCAGCACACAGCATCACATTCTCCTCTCTTCCCAGCGTCTCCAAATGGCATTCTGTTTGTTTACTGGTGTCACCATAACATTATATTAGTCTACTGATGTCACCAGAACTATATTATTAGTCTACTGGTGTCACCATAACATTCTATTAGTCTACTGGTGTCACCAGAACATTATATTAGTCTACTGGTGTCACCAGAGCATTCTATTAGTCTACTGGTGTCACCAGAACATTCTATTAGTCTACTGGTGTCACCAGAACATTATATTAGTCTACTGGTGTCACCAGAGTTGGGTATGGAAATCTCAGAATTTTTGGTGGCCTTCCTGAGCCAGGATTCAGACACGGCAAGGACATCAGGGTTAGCAGAGTGTGCTAAAGCAGTGAGTAAAACAAACTTAGGGAGGAGGCTTCTGATGTTGACATGCATGAAACCAAGGCTTTTTCGATCACAGAAGTCAACAAATGAGGGTGCCTGGGGACATGCAGGGCCTGGGTTTACCTTCACATCACCCGCGGAACAGAGGAGGAGTAGTATGAGGGTGCGGCTAAAGGCTATCAAAACTGGTCGCCTAGAGCGTTGGGGACAGAGAATAAAAGGAGCAGATTTCTGGGCATGGTAGAATATATTCAGGGCATAATGCGCAGACAGGGGTATGGTGGGGTGCGGGTACAGGGAGGTAAGCCCAGGCACTGGGTGATGATGAGAGAGGTTGTATCTCTGGACATGCTGGTTGTAATGGGTGAGGTCACCGCATGTGTGGGAGGTGGGACAAAGGAGGTATCAGGGGTATGAAGAGTGGAACTAGGGGCTCCATTGTAAACAAAAACAATGATAACTAACCTGAACAACAGTATACCAGGCATATTGACATTTGAGAGAGACATACAGCGAGGCATACAGTAATCACAGGTGTTGAATTGGGAGAGCTAGCTAAAACAGTAGCTAAAACAGTAGGTGAGACAACAACAGCTAATCAGCTAGCACAACAACGGCAGGTAAAATGGCGTTGACTAGGCAGGGAGGGTCGGACTAACTACACACAGAGCCTGAGTGCGGCTGGGGCCGACAGATAAAACATAAACAAGCAGAATGGAGTACCGTGATTAATGGACAGTCCAGCATGCATCAGCTATGTATGATCAGTGTCCAGGGGGCAGCGTGGATGGGGCAGGGAAGCTGGACTGGCGAGTGTTATCCAGGTTTAAAAAAACTGTCTGGCTGTGCAGAAGGTAAAAGGTAAAAGCCGCTAGCAGTGGCTAACAATGACTAAATAGCTTGTAGCTAGTTAGCTGGTTAGCTTCTGGAGGTTCTTGAGTGTGTTCTAAAATTTAAAATAATAGCGATTCCGTATCACATTGGGTGAGGCAGGTTACCGGAAGGTATAAACAAATTAAAAATCGAAAAGAGATTGAAAGTAAATATGGGTCCAGTGAGTGGTTGGGACGCGGCGATTCAGACGGTTAGCAGGCCTGTGCTAACAAGCTAACAGTTAGTAGGCCGGGCTAAACAAGGTAGGTTAGCGGACCGGGGCTAAACAAGCTAGCAGTTAGCAGGCCGAATTAGCAAGCAAGGAGATAGCAAGGGCTAGAAAGTTAGCCTTTGGGGGCGTCGCATGGGGTGAGTCTGTTTATTCCTCTTCATGCGGTGACATCGATCCGGTCGTGGGTCCGGATATTGTAGCCCAGGAGTATGCTACGGTGGTAGCACAGGAGCTCTGGCCGGGCTAGCTTCAAGCTAAGTGGGTGGAAACGCTAGCCAGGAGTAATCATCCGGGGTTGCGGTTAGCTAGTTAGCTAGTTGTGAAGATCCAGCTGCAAATGTTCCGTTTGCGGTGGGAATCCAGTGGGAATCCGGGGATAAAAAAATAATAGGTCCGTTATGCTCTGGTTAGAGTCGCGTTGTTCGAACTGGCGAGAGCTTTACCGAGCTAAAGGTTAGCTGATGACCGGTTAGCTGAAGACCGCTAGCAATGGTTTGCTGACTGATAGCTGGTAGTTAGCTGGCTAGCTTCAGTTGAGGGGTTCCGGATTCGAAGTAAATATAAATACTTTAGAAAAATAGCTACATTGGGTGAGGCGGGTTGCAGGAGAGTATTTAGAAGTTGAGGTTTAGCAAAATGTTTATGCGAAGAAAAATGTGTAAAAAAAACGATATATACAAGGGACACGACACGACACGACGTCCGACTGCTACGCCATCTTGGATTTCAGATCTGTGTAAACTAAGCAGCACAGTAATACACAGCACTGCTATCTGCAGTTAGCTCTCTGATGTTTTTTTATTTTTTAGAAGATATGAGGGGGGGGGTCTGACATGACCCCCGCTTTAGGATCATCTGGCAGAACGCTATAAGAAACTATAAGACATTGAATGTAATAATTATGATAAAATAATTGTATTGAACTTCACCAGAAAAACAGGATATGTCTGCTCTGATATATCTATCATGATGGGGTAGACCTAGAGACTGACACTGCTCTGATATATCTATCATGATGGGGTAGACCTAGAGACTGGTGCTGCTCTGATATATCTATCATGATGGGGTAGATCTAGAGACTGACGCTGCTCTGATATATCTATCATGATGGGGTAGAACTAGAGACTTACGCTGCTCTGATATATCTATCATGATGGGGTAGACCTAGAGACTGAAGCTGCTCTGATATATCTATCATGATGGGGTAGACCTAGAGACTGGTGCTGCTCTGATATATCTATCATGATGGGGTAGAACTAGAGACTGACGCTGCTCTGATATATCTATCATGATGGGGTAGATCTAGAGACTGAAGCTGCTCTGATATATCTATCATGATGGGGTAGAACTAGAGACTGGTGCTGCTCTGATATATCTACCATGATGGGGTAGAACTAGAGACTGGTATAAATAAATACATAAATGAAAATCTCAGAGATCACAATAGAAGAAAGGAGTGTATATTTATGTGCAGACAGTTTGACACAGTACTGAAAACCTCCTCTCTCCCTGACTCAAACCCCTTGGTTCTGATCCACTTCCCTCTCCCTGACTCAAACCCCTTGGTTCTGATCCACTTCCCTCTCCCTGACTCAAACCCCTTGGTTCTGATCCACTTCCCTCTCTCCCTGACTCAAACCCCTTGGTTCTCATCCACTTCCCTCTCACTGACTCAAACCCCTTGGTTCTGATCCACTTCCCTCTCCCTGACTCAAACCCCTTGGTTCTGATCCACTTCCCTCTCCCTGACTCAAACCCCTTGGTTCTGATCCACTTCCCTCTCTCCCTGACTCAAACCCCTTGGTTCTGATCCACTTCCCTCTCCCTGACTCAAACCCCTTGTTCTGATCCACTTCCCTCTCCCCACTCAAACCCCTTGGTTCTGATCCACTTCCCTCTCCCTGACTCAAACCCCTTGGTTCTGATCCACTTCCCTCTCCCTGACTCAAACCCCTTGTTCTGATCCACTTCCCTCTCCCTGACTCAAACCCCTTGGTTCTGATCCACTTCCCTCTCCCTGACTCAACCCCCTTGGTTCTGATCCACTTCCCTCACCCTGACTCAAACCCCTTGGTTCTGATCCACTTCCCTCTCTCCCTGACTCAAACCCCTTCGTTCTGATCCACTTCCCTCTCCCTGACTCAAACCCCTTCGTTCTGATCCACTTCCCTCTCCCTGACTCAAACCCCTTGTTCTGATCCACTTCCCTCTCCTGACTCAAACCCCTTGGTTCTGATCCACTTCCCTCTCTCCCGACTCAAACCCCTTGGTTCTGATCCACTTCCCTCTCTCCCGACTCAAACCCCTTGGTTCTGATCCACTTCCCTCTCCCTGACTCAAACCCCCTGTTCTGATCCACTTCCCTCTCCCTGACTCAAACCCCTTGGTTCTAATCCACTTCCCTCTCTCCCGACTCAAACCCCTTGTTCTGATCCACTTCCCTCTCCCTGACTCAAACCCCTTGGTTCTGATCCACTTCCCTCTCCCTGACTCAACCCCTTGGTTCTGATCCACTTCCCTCTCCCTGACTCAAACCCCTTGGTTCTGATCCACTTCCCTCTCTCCCGACTCAAACCCCTTGGTTCTGATCCACTTCCCTCTCCCTGACTCAAACCCCTTGGTTCTGATCCACTTCCCTCTCCCTGACTCAAACCCCTTGGTTCTGATCCACTTCCCTCTCCCTGACTCAAACCCCTTGGTTCTGATCCACTTCCCTCTCTCCCTGACTCAAACCCCTTGGTTCTGATCCACTTCCCTCTCCCTGACTCAAACCCCTTGGTTCTGATCCACTTCCCTGACTCAACCCCTTGTTCTGATCCACTTCCCTCTCCCTGACTCAAACCCCTTGGTTCTGATCCACTTCCCTCTCCCTGACTCAAACCCCTTGGTTCTGATCCACTTCCCTCACCCTGACTCAAACCCCTTGGTTCCCACTTCCCTGACTCAAACCCCTGACTCAAACCCCTTGGTTCTGATCCACTTCCCTCTCCGACTCAAACCCTTGGTTCTGATCCACTTCCCACTCTCCCGACTCAAAGCCCTTGGTTCTGATCCACTTCCCTCTCCCTGACTCAAACCCTTGGTTCTGATCCACTTCTGATCCCCCTTGGTTCTGATCCACTTCCCTCCCCTGACTCAAACCCCTTGTTCTGATCCACTTCCCTCTCCTGACTCAAACCCCTTGGTTCTAATCCACTTCCCCTCTCCGACTCAAACCCCTTGTTCTGGTCCACTTCCCTCTCCCTGACTCAAACCCTTGGTTCTAATCCACTTCCCTCCCTGACTCAAACCCCTTGGTTCTGATCCACTCCACTCAACCCCCTTGGTTCTGATCCACTTCCTCTCTCCTGACTCAAACCCCTTGGTTCTGATCCACTTCCCTCTCTCCCGACTCAAACCCCTTGGTTCTGATCCACTTCCCTCTCCCTGACTCAAACCCCTTGGTTCTGATCCACTTCCCTCTCCCTGACTCAAACCCCTTGGTTCTGATCCACTTCCCTCTCCCGACTCAAACCCCTTGTTCTGATCCACTTCCCTCTCCCTGACTCAAACCCCTTGGTTCTGATCCACTTCCCTCTCCCTGACTCAAACCCCTTGGTTCTGATCCACTTCCCTCTCCCTGACTCAACCCCCTTGGTTCTGATCCACTTCCCTCTCCCTGACTCAAACCCCTTGGTTCTGATCCACTTCCCTCTCTCCCTGACTCAAACCCCTTGGTTCTGATCCACTTCCCTCTCCCGACTCAAACCCCTTGGTTCTGATCCACTTCCCTCTCCCTGACTCAAACCCCTTGGTTCTGATCCACTTCCCTCTCCCTGACTCAAACCCCTTGGTTCTGATCCACTTCCCTCTCTGACTCAAACCCCTGTTCTGATCCACTCTCCCTGACTCAAACCCCTTGGTTCTAATCCACTTCCCTCTCTCCCGACTCAAACCCCTTGTTCTGATCCACTTCCCTCTCCCTGACTCAACCCCCTTGTTCTGATCCACTTCCCTCTCCCTGACTCAAACCCCTTGGTTCTGATCCACTTCCCTCTCCCTGACTCAAACCCCTTGGTTCTGATCCACTTCCCTCTCCCTGACTCAAACCCCTTGTTCTGATCCACTTCCCTCTCCCTGACTCAAACCCCTTGGTTCTGATCCACTTTCCTCTCTCGCTGACTCAAAACCCTTGTTCTGATCCACTTCCCTCTCCCGACTCAAACCCCTTGGTTCTGATCCACTTCCCTCTCTCTCGACTCAAACCCCTTGTTCTGATCCACTTCCCTCTCCCTGACTCAAACCCCTTGGTTCTGATCCACTTCCCTCTCTCCCGACTCAAACCCCTTGGTTCTGATCCACTTCCCTCTCTCCCGACTCAAACCCCTTGGTTCTGATCCACTTCCCTCAAACCCCTCTGATCCACTGACTCAAACCCCTTGTTCTGATCCACTTCCCTCTCTCCCGACTCAAACCCCTTGGTTCTGATCCACTTCCCTCTCCCTGACTCAAACCCCTTGGTTCTGATCCACTTCCCTCTCCCTGACTCAAACCCCTTGGTTCTGATCCACTTCCCTCTCCCTGACTCAAACCCCTTGGTTCTGATCCACTTCCCTCTCTCCCTGACTCAAACCCCTTGGTTCTGATCCACTTCCCTCTCTCCCGACTCAAACCCCTTGGTTCTGATCCACTTCCCTCTCCCTGACTCAAACCCCTTGGTTCTGATCCACTTCCCTCTCCATGACTCAAACCCCTTGATTCTGATCCAGTTGAATCCCTATATGTACTGATGCTCATTCAAACCACCTGGCTGCTTAACACCATTGTAAATGCCTGTACTGTAGGATGGTGCTTCTTGTGAACAGTTGAATTAATTCTGTAGTAGTGAGTCCCAAATTGGACCATATGGGCCCTGGTCTAAAGTAGTGCACTTTATAGGGAATAGGTGCCAGTTGGTATCCATTTGTGATTCACAATTTCTGTTTTTGTTTCCAGTGGGAGGGATCATTACTGTTACACCCATGTTTTGGATTGTGATGTCATAGTGTTCTATATCCTCTTCCTGGTGAGTTCCTGAATGACACTTCCTCTAAATATTGTTCTTGTTGACAGAGAAATGTTCCCATTTCTCATCCCATTCTCTGTCTCACTTATTTGTCTGACAGGTAATAACATTAGTCTGGGAAATTATGACAAGTATGAGAGTTTTTGTGTACGTATGTTTCCATTTAAAACATATATAAAAGTGTCTAAATATGTTCTCTTCACTCCTCTCCAGGTCTCTCTGTCAGTCTTGAGGTTCACCAGACTCCCTCTGAAGTCTTACTGAAACGCGGAGAAAATGTTCAACTCTTCTGCCACCACGAGAGAACTAACTACAGACTGATGCAGTGGTTCCAGCAGTCACCGGGAGAAACAGAACTAAAACACCTAGCTTATTTATATTTCAAGTCTCAGACCTCATACTTTGAAGAACATCTAAACCTGACTGGGGATTTGTCTCAAAATGAACCAAAGAACGTTTCTCTGAACATGTTCAACCTTAAAGGTCCCGAACACAGTGCAGTGTATTTCTGTGTTGCAAGTGAAGGTACACTGTGTTGTAGATTCCCTCTCTCCTACAACAAAAACCCTATGTGACACAGTCTGTCTCACTGTAGTATCCCGTTTAGCAGATTACCTCCCCTCACACCTGCATTGAAGGTTTGGATTTGATTCAGTGCCAATATTGTATAACCACAGAACTAGAACGAGTACAACGGGTCATCCCCGTGATGTCATAATGCTGTGCGCTGGCAGCCGTCCTTTTCTAGAGATTCTATTGGCCATGACTGTAACAGAGTTCTGTCAATTAAAACAACAAATGATGTCACTTCCTGTCTCCTCCTCCACGCCACTATTTACTGACTCCAACTATTGAGCGTTCATATGAAAAGCGTTTCGGCAGGAGTGGGGATTTGAGTGGTGGTGGCCCAAAGAATGTCTCTCTGAATATGTTCGACTTGAGACGACCCCAACACAGCGCTGTGTATTTCTGTGCTGCTGGTGAATCACGGTGGTGCTCATTCCCCTCTCTACACTACAAAAAAAAAAAAAACTTCTCTCATTCACTGTCTCAGTCGATTATACTGAAACAACACCTCCCCTTACAGCTGCATTTGAGGTCTGCATTCTGCCATTACATTACCGATGAGGTCACTTCCTGGCTCTCCTCTCCACGCAGTAAAGATGAGATGTCAGTTGGTTTTCAACAATCATTGAGAGTCAACATGTACAAACCTCTTATCATTATCACAGTCCCCCTCTTCTGGATCACAGATAATTTAGCTGCAGTTATTTATTAGTTTCCTCAAATATGTATTAAATATGAACGTGTAACAGTGTGTATTAAATCTGTAACAATAATTACTTCACAGGTTTCATGCAATAATTTGTTATGCATTGTAAAGTTAAAGTAATGTACTCTTCCCATCTTTCACTCTGTCTCTCACTGTCTCTCTCTCCTCTCTCTCTCTCTCTCTGTCTCCCCCTCTCTCTCTCTCTCTCTCTCTCACTCTCTCGCTCTCTCTCGCTCTCTCTCACTCTCTCGCTCTCTCTCGCTCTCTCGCTCTCTCTCTCTCTCTCTCTCTCTCTCTCTCTCTCTCTCTCTCTCTCTCACTCTCTCACTCACTCTCTCTCTCGCTCTCTCACTCTCTCACTGTCTCTCTCTCTCCTCTCTCTCTCTCTCTCTCTCTCTCTCACTCTCTCTCTCACTTTCTCGCTCTCTCGCTCTCTCTCTCTCACTCTCTCTCTCTCTCACTCTCTCACCGTCTCTCTCTCTCTCTCTTTCTCTCTCTCTCCTCTCTCTCTCACTGTCTCTCTCTCCTCTCTCTCACTCTCTCTCTCCTGTCTCTCACTGTCTCTCTCTCCTCTCTCTCTCTCTCACTGTCTCTCTCTCCCTCTCTCTCTCTCACTGTCTCTCTCTCTCTCACTGTCTCTCTCTCATCTCTCTCTCTCTCTCTCTCTCTCTCACTGTCTCTCTCCTCTCTCTCTCTCTCTCTCTCTCACTCTCTCGCTCTCTCACTCTCTCTATTCAATTCAATTCAAGGGGCTTTATTGGCATGGGAAACGTGTTAACATTGCCAAAGCAAGTGAAGTAGACAACATACAAAGTGAATATATAAAGTGAAAAACAACAAAAATTAACAGTAAACATTACACATACAGAAGTTTCAAAACAGTAAAGACATTACAAATGTCATATTATATATATATATACAGTGTTTTAACAATGTACAAATGGTTAAAGGACAGAAGATAAAATAAATAAGCATAAATATGTGTTGTATTTACAATGGTGTTTGTTCTTCACTGGTTGCCCTTTTCTCGTGGCAACAGGTCACAAATCTTGCTGCTGTGATGGCACACTGTGGAATTTCACCCAGTAGATATGGGAGTTTATCAAAATTGGATTTGTTTTCGAATTCTTTGTGGGTCTGTGTAATCTGAGGGAAATATGTCTCTCTAATATGGTCATACATTGGGCAGGAGGTTAGGAAGTGCAGCTTAGTTTCCACCTCATTTTGTGGGCAGTGAGCACATAGCCTGTCTTCTCTTGAGAGCCATGTCTGCCTACGGCGGCCTTTCTCAATAGCAAGGCTATGCTCACTGAGTCTGTACATAGTCAAAGCTTTCCTTAATTTTGGGTCAGTCACAGTGGTCAGGTATTCTGCCGCTGTGTACTCTCTGTGTAGGGCCAAATAGCATTCTAGTTTGCTCTGTTTTTTTGTTAATTCTTTTCAATGTGTTAAGTAATTATCTTTTTGTTTTCTCATGATTTGGTTGGGTCTAATTGTGCTGTTGTCCTGGGGCTCTGTAGGGTGTGTTTGTGAACAGAGCCCCAGGACCAGCTTGCTTAGGGGACTCTTC
The DNA here is from genome assembly GCF_034236695.1 of Oncorhynchus nerka. Taxonomy (NCBI): domain Eukaryota; kingdom Metazoa; phylum Chordata; class Actinopteri; order Salmoniformes; family Salmonidae; genus Oncorhynchus; species Oncorhynchus nerka. Next base: position 81,714,578 of record NC_088413.1, on the reverse strand, counting down.
TCCAGGTTCATCTCTCTGTAGGTGATGGCTTTGTTATGGAAGGTTTGTGAATCGCTTCCTTTTAGGTGGTTGTAGAATTTAACGGCTCTTTTCTGGATTTTGATAATTAGTGGGAATCGGCCTAATTCTGCTCTGCATGCATTATTTGGTGTTCTACGTTGTACACAGAGGATATTTTTGCAGAATTCTGCGTGCAGAGTCTCAATTTGGTGTTTGTCCCATTTTGTGAAGTCTTGTTTGGTGAGCGGACCCCAGACCTCACAACCATAAAGGGCAATGGGCTCTCTCTCTCTCACTCTCTCTCTCTCACTCTCTCTCTCACTCTTTCTCTCACTGTCTCTCTCTCCTCTCTCTCTCTCTCTCACTGTCTCTCTCTCCTCTCTCTCTCTCTCTCTCTCTCTACTTCAAAGGTCTCATGCAAACTTAAATAATTTTGGTACAATTGTTTGTTATGTATTGTAAAGTAATGTTAATGCTCACTCCCTCTCTCTCTCTCCTCTCTCTCTCGCTGTCTCTCTCTCTCGCTGTCTCTCTCACTCGCTATGTCTCTATCCCCAGGTGTCTCTCTCAGTAAAGTAGTGTACCAGTCTCCCTCTACACTGCTGGTAGAGCCTAATGCATCTGTCTCTGTCTCTATCCCCAGGTGTCTCTCTCAGTAAAGTAGTGTACCAGTCTCCCTCTATACTGCTGGTAGAGCCTAATGCATCTGTCTCTGTCTCTCTCTCTCGCTGTCTCTCTCACTCGCTATGTCTCTATCCCCAGGTGTCTCTCTCAGTAAGGTAGTGTACCAGTCTCCCTCTACACTGCTGCTAGAGCCTAATGCGTCTGTCTCTGTCTCACTCAGCTGCAGTCATAAAATCCCTAACTATGACACTATCCTCTGGTACCAGCGTCCTGTGGGAGGCTCTGAAACTCGTAGCATATGTATACTATACAGGTCAGACTGTTGAACCCTCATATGAAGGTTACTTTGACGTGAAAGGTGATGGAAGGAACAAAGCCTTTCTTCATCTCCTCAAACTGAGACAAGTTGAAGACAGTGGGGAGTATTTCTGTGCTGCTAGTTATACACAGTGGTACAGAGACACCGTCTACTCTACAAAAAACCTCTACCTATCAGACCCATCTGGTACTGTATCAAAACACCTGCATTAAACCACATGAACTAACAAACCTCTGTGTAGATACTATCAACACCTACATTAAACCACATGAACTAACAGACCTCTGTTCAGAGAGAGATGAGGGGAGAGGAGGATAGAGAGAAGGAGGGGAAGTTAGAAAGAGAGAGCGAGAAGGAGGGAAAGAGAAAGGGAGACTGAGAAAGAGGGATAGACAGACCGAGGTTGGGCAGAGCATGTAGCTGCCAATCAATGTCGCTGTGATGATGTACTTTCCCCTTTGTCTGTCTCAGTGTGAAGCTTTACACTGATGATCTGCTCTTTTCTCTCTGTAGTGCAGACAGACTGTCACCATGATCCTCACTGTCTCTTTGGTATCACATTGTCTCACAGGTAAGACCATGGTAATATATTGAGGTACCAGACATTTCATTGTCATGGAGGGCATTTCTGTGTTTGCTAGCAATTGTGTCCAATCTGGATACAAACCAGTTGACAGTCAATTCATTAGTCAACTTAGATTCACACACGTTTGATTATCTCCACTCTTCCTCTCCCTCCTCCTCTCCTCTTCCTCTCCACCTTCCTCATCCTCCTCCTCCTCTTTCTCCTCCACTTCCTCCTCCTCTTCCTCACCACTTCTTCACCTCTTCCTCACCACTTGCTCACCTCTTCCTCATCATCTTCCTCCTCTTATTCCCCTCTTCCTCCTCTCCTCTTCCTCTCTTCCTCCTCCCCATCTCCTCGTCCTCTCCTCTTCCTCTCCTCCCAGGGGTTGTCTAGGGGCCAGGGTTCTCCAGACTGCTGTTGCCTTGGTAATGACCCCCAGGGGACTCCGCTGATCTCTTCTGTTCCCACACTCTAAAATACTATGATGTCATTCTCTGGTACAGACAGTCTCATTCTCAGGACAGACAGCTACAACTGCTGGGCTACCTTTACACAGACAACAAAAGCCCAGAATCTAGTTTCAAGGACAAACGGAAATTGAGAGGAGACACAGTATTGTGATTTAATCATTAATCACCTCCGAGACCTCCCTGGATGTGACTAAAATACTCCCTCCTCCCTCCACCACTCAGTCCTCCCTGGATGTGACTAAGATACTCCCTCCACCACTCAGACCTCCCTGGATGTGACTAAGATACTCCCTCCTCCACTCAGTCCTCCCTGGATGTGACTAAGATACTCCCTCCTCCCTCCACCACTCAGTCCTCCCTGGATGTGACTAAGATACTCCCTCCACCACTCAGGGTTCCCTGGATGTGACTAAGATACTCCCTCCACCACTCAGTCCTCCCTGGATGTGACTAAGATACTCCCTCCACCACTCAGTCCTCCCTGGATGTGACTAAGATACTCCCTCCTCCCTCCACCACTCAGACCTCCCTGGTTGTGACTAAGATACTCCCTCCACCACTCAGACCTCCCTGGATGTGACTAAGATACTCCCTCCACCACTCAGACCTCCCTGGATGTGACTAAGATACTCCCTCCTCCCTCCACCACTCAGTCCTCCCTGGATGTGACTAAGATACTCCCTCCACCACTCAGACCTCCCTGATGTGACTAAGATCCTCCCTCCACCACTCAGTCCTCCCCGGACCACTCCCTCCACCACTCTCCCTGGATGTGACTAAGATACTCCCTCCACCACTCAGACCTCCTGGATGTGACTAAGATACTCCCTCTCCCTCCACCACTCAGACCTCCCTGGATGTGACTAAGATACTCCCTCCACCACCACTCAGACCTCCCTGGATGTGACTAAGATACTCCCTCCACCACTCAGACCTCCCTGGATGTGACTAAGATACTCCCTCCACCACTCAGTCCTCCTGGATGTGACTAAGATACTCTCTCCACCACTCAGTCCTCCTGGATGTGACTAAGATACTCCCTCCACCACTCAGTCCTCCCTGGATGTGACTAAGATACTCCCTCCACCACTCAGACCTCCCTGGATGTGACTAAGATACTCCCTCCACCACTCAGTCCTCCCTGGATGTGACTAAGATACTCCCTCCACCACTCAGTCCTCCCTGGATGTGACTAAGATACTCCTCCACCACTCAGTCCTCCCTGGATGTGACTAAGATACTCCCTCCACCACTCAGTCCTCCCTGGATGTGACTAAGATACTCCCTCCACCACTCAGACCTCCCTGGATGTGACTAAGATACTCCCTCCACCACTCAGACCTCCCTGGATGTGACTAAGATACTCCCTCCACCACTCAGACCTCCCTGGATGTGACTAAGATACTCCCTCCACCACTCAGACCTCCCTGGATGTGACTAAGATACTCCCTCCACCACTCAGTCCTCCCTGGATGTGACTAAGATACTCCATCCTCCCTCCACCACTCAGTCCTCCCTGGATGTGACTAAGATACTCCCTCCTCCACCACTCAGACCTCCCTGGATGTGACTAAGATACTCCCTCCACCACTCAGTCCTTCCTGGATGTGACTAAGATACTCCATCCTCCCTCCACCACTCAGTCCTCCCTGGATGTGACTAAGATACTCCCTCCACCACTCAGACCTCCCTGGATGTGACTAAGATACTCCCTCCACCACTCAGTCCTCCCTGGATGTGACTAAGATACTCCCTCCACCACTCAGTCCTCCCTGGATGTGACTAAGATACTCCCTCCTCCCTCCACCACTCAGACCTCCCTGGTTGTGACTAAGATACTCCCTCCACCACTCAGACCTCCCTGGATGTGACTAAGATACTCCCTCCACCACTCAGACCTCCCTGGATGTGACTAAGATACTCCCTCCACCACTCAGTCCTCCCTGGATGTGACTAAGATACTCCCTCCACCACTCAGACCTCCCTGGATGTGACTAAGATACTCCCTCCACCACTCAGACCTCCCTGGATGTGACTAAGATACTCCCTCCACCACTCAGTCCTCCCTGGATGTGACTAAGATACTCCCTCCACCACTCAGACCTCCCTGGATGTGACTAAGATACTCCCTCCACCACTCAGTCCTCCCTGGATGTGACTAAGATACTCCCTCCTCCCTCCACCACTCAGACCTCCCTGGATGTGACTAAGATACTCCCTCCTCCTCCACCACTCAGTCCTCCCTGGATGTGACTAAGATACTCCCTCCACCACTCAGACCTCCCTGGATGTGACTAAGATACTCCCTCCACCACTCAGTCCTCCCTGGATGTGACTAAGATACTCCCTCCACCACTCAGACCTCCCTGGATGTGACTAAGATACTCCCTCCACCGCTCAGTCCTCCCTGGATGTGACTAAAATACTCCCTCCTCCCTCCACCACTCAGTCCTCCCTGGATGTGACTAAGATAATCCCTCCTCCCTCCACCACTCAGACCTCCCTGGATGTGACTAAGATACTCCCTCCACCACTCAGACCTCCCTGGATGTGACTAAGATACTCCCTCCACCACTCAGTCCTCCCTGGATGTGACTAAGATACTCCCTCCACCACTCAGTCCTCCCTGGATGTGACTAAGATACTCACTCCTCCCTCCACCACTCAGTCCTCCCTGGATGTGACTAAGATACTCCCTCCACCACTCAGACCTCCCTGGATGTGACTAAGATACTCCCTCCACCACTCAGTCCTCCCTGGATGTGACTAAGATACTCCCTCCACCACTCAGTCCTCCCTGGATGTGACTAAGATACTCCCTCCACCACTCAGACCTCCCTGGATGTGACTAAGATACTCCCTCCACCACTCAGACCTCCCTGGATGTGACTAAGATACTCCCTCCACCACTCAGACCTCCCTGGATGTGACTAAGATACTCCCTCCACCACTCAGTCCTCCCTGGATGTGACTAAGATACTCCCTCCACCACTCAGACCTCCCTGGATGTGACTAAGATACTCCCTCCACCACTCAGACCTCCTGGATGTGACTAAGATACTCCCTCCACCACTCAGTCCTCCCTGGATGTGACTAAGATACTCCCTCCACCACTCAGTCCTCCCTGGATGTGACTAAGATACTCCCTCCACCACTCAGTCCTCCCTGGATGTGACTAAGATACTCCCTCCACCACTCAGACCTCCCTGGATGTGACTAAGATACTCCCTCCACCACTCAGACCTCCTGGATGTGACTAAGATACTCCTCCCCCTCCACCACTCAGAACTCCCTGGATGTGACTAAGATACTCCCTCCACCACTCAGACCTCCCTGGATGTGACTAAGATACTCCCTCCACCACTCAGACCTCCCTGGATGTGGCTAAGATACTCCCTCCTCCACCACTCAGACCTCCCTGGATGTGACTAAGATACTCCCTCCACCACTCAGTCCTCCCTGGATGTGACTAAGATACTCCCTCCACCACTCAGACCTCCCTGGATGTGACTAAGATACTCCCTCCACCACTCAGACCTCCCTGGATGTGACTAAGATACTCCCTCCACCACTCAGTCCTCCCTGGATGTGACTAAGATACTCCCTCCACCACTCAGTCCTCCCTGGATGTGACTAAGATACTCCCTCCACCACTCAGACCTCCCTGGATGTGACTAAGATACTCCCTCCACCACTCAGACCTCCCTGAATGTGACTAAGATACTCCCTCCACTACTCAGACCTCCCTGGATGTGACTAAGATACTCCCTCCACCACTCAGACCTCCCTGGATGTGACTAAGATACTCCCTCCTCCCTCCACCACTCAGTCCTCCCTGGATGTGACTAAGATACTCCCTCCACCACTCAGTCCTCCCTGGATGTGACTAAGATACCCCTCCACCACTCAGACCTCCCTGGATGTGACTAAGATACTCCCTCCACCACTCAGACCTCCCTGGATGTGACTAAGATACTCCCTCCACCGCTCAGTCTCCTGGATGTGACTAAGATACTCCCTCCTCCCTCCACCACTCAGACCTCCCTGGATGTGACTAAGATACTCCCCTCCACCACTCAGACCTCCCTGGATGTGACTAAGATACTCCCTCCACCACTCAGACCTCCCTGGATGTGACTAAGATACTCCCTCCACCACTCAGTCCTCCCTGGATGTGACTAAGATACTCCCCTCCACCACTCAGTCCTCCCTGGATGTGACTAAGATACTCCCTCCACCCTCCACCACTCAGACCTCCCTGGATGTGACTAAGATACTCCCTCCACCACTCAGTCCTCCCTGGATGTGACTAAGATACTCCCTCCACCACTCAGTCCTCCCTGGATGTGACTAAGATACTCCCTCCACCACTCAGACCTCCCTGGATGTGACTAAGATACTCCCTCCACCACTCAGTCCTCCCTGGATGTGACTAAGATACTCCCTCCACCACTCAGTCCTCCCTGGATGTGACTAAGATACTCCCTCCTCCCTCCACCACTCAGACCTCCCTGGTTGTGACTAAGATACTCCCTCCACCACTCAGACCTCCTGGATGTGACTAAGATACTCCCTCCACCACTCAGACCTCCCTGGATGTGACTAAGATACTCCCTCCACCACTCAGTCCTCCCTGGATGTGACTAAGATACTCCCTCCACCACTCAGACCTCCCTGGATGTGACTAAGATACTCCCTCCACCACTCAGACCTCCCTGGATGTGACTAAGATACTCCTCCACCACTCAGTCCTCCCTGGATGTGACCACCACTCAGACCTCCCTGGATGTGACTAAGATACTCCCTCCACCACTCAGGCCTCCCTGGATGTGACTAAGATACTCCCTCCTCCCTCCACCACTCAAACCTCCCTGGATGTGACTAAGATACTCTCTCCACCATTCAGTCCTCCCTGGATGTGACTAAGATACTCCCTCCACCACTCAGTCCTCCCTGGATGTGACTAAGATACTCCCTCCACCACTCCCTCCCTGGATGTGACTAAGATACTCCCTCCACCACTCAGACCTCCCTGGATGTGACTAAGATACTCCCTCCACCACTCAGTCCTCCCTGGATGTGACTAAAATACTCCCCCTCCACCACTCAGTCCTCCTGGATGTGACTAAGATAATCCCTCCTCCCTCCACCACTCAGACCTCCCTGGATGTGACTAAGATACTCCTCCACCACTCAGACCTCCTGGATGTGACTAAGATACTCCCTCCACCACTCAGACCTCCCTGGATGTGACTAAGATACTCCCTCCACCACTCAGTCCTCCCTGGATGTGACTAAGATACTCCCTCCACCACTCAGTCCTCCCTGGATGTGACTAAGATACTCCCTCCACCACTCAGTCCTCCCTGGATGTGACTAAGATACTCCCTCCACCACTCAGACCTCCCTGGATGTGACTAAGATACTCCCTCCACCACTCAGTCCTCCCTGGATGTGACTAAGATACTCCCTCCACCACTCAGTCCTCCCTGGATGTGACTAAGATACTCCCTCCTCCCTCCACCACTCAGACCTCCCTGGATGTGACTAAGATACTCCCTCCACCACTCAGACCTCCCTGGATGTGACTAAGATACTCCCTCCACCACTCAGACCTCCCTGGATGTGACTAAGATACTCCCTCCACCACTCAGTCCTCCCTGGATGTGACTAAGATACCCCCTCCACCACTCAGACCTCCCTGGATGTGACTAAGATACTCCCTCCACCACTCAGACCTCCCTGGATGTGACTAAGATACTCCCTCCTCCCTCCACCACTCAGTCCTCCCTGGATGTGACTAAGATACTCCCTCCACCACCAGTCCTCCCTTGATGTGACTAAGATCCTCCCTCCACCACTCAGTCCTCCCGGATGTGACTAAGATACTCCCTCCACCACTCAGACCTCCCTGGATGTGACTAAGATACTCCCTCCACCACTCAGACCTCCCTGGATGTGACTAAGATACTCCTCCCTCCACCACTCAGACCTCCCTGGATGTGACTAAGATACTCCCTCCACCACTCAGACCTCCCTGGATGTGACTAAGATACTCCCTCCACCACTGACCTCCCTGGATGTGACTAAGATACTCCCTCCACCACTCAGACCTCCCTGGATGTGACTAAGATACTCCCCCACCACTCAGTCCTCCCTGGATGTGACTAAGATACTCCCTCCACCACTCAGTCCTCCCTGGATGTGACTAAGATACTCCCTCCACCACTCAGTCCTCCTGGATGTGACTAAGATACTCCCTCCACCACTCAGTCCTCCCTGGATGTGACTAAGATACTCCCTCCACCACTCAGACCTCCCTGGATGTGACTAAGATACTCCCTCCACCGCTCAGTCCTCCCTGGATGTGACTAAAATACTCCCTCCTCCCTCCACCACTCAGTCCTCCCTGGATGTGACTAAGATAATCCTCCCTCCACCACTCAGACCTCCCTGGATGTGACTAAGATACTCCCTCCACCACTCAGACCTCCCTGGATGTGACTAAGATACTCCCTCCACCACTCAGACCTCCCTGGATGTGACTAAGATACTCCCTCCACCACTCAGTCCTCCCTGGATGTGACTAAGATACTCCCTCCACCACTCAGTCCTCCCTGGATGTGACTAAGATACTCCCACCACTCAGTCCTCCCTGGATGTGACTAAGATACTCCCTCCACCACTCAGACCTCCCTGGATGTGACTAAGATACTCCCTCCACCACTCAGTCCTCCCTGGATGTGACTAAGATACTCCCTCCACCACTCAGTCCTCCCTGGATGTGACTAAGATACTCCCTCCACCACTCAGACCTCCCTGGATGTGACTAAGATACTCCCTCCACCACTCAGACCTCCCTGGATGTGACTAAGATACTCCTCCACCACTCAGACCTCCCTGGATGTGACTAAGATACTCCCTCCACCACTCAGTCCTCCCTGGATGTGACTAAGATACTCCCTCCACCACTCAGACCTCCCTGGATGTGACTAAGATACTCCCTCCACCACTCAGACCTCCCTGGATGTGACTAAGATACTCCCTCCCCTCCACCACTCAGTCCTCCCTGGATGTGACTAAGATACTCCCTCCACCACTCAGTCCTCCCTGGATGTGACTAAGATCCTCCCTCCACCACTCAGTCCTCCCCGGATGTGACTAAGATACTCCCTCCACCACTCAGACCTCCCTGGATGTGACTAAGATACTCCCTCCACCACTCAGACCTCCTGGATGTGACTAAGATACTCCCTCCTCCACCACTCAGAACTCCCTGGATGTGACTAAGATACTCCCTCCACCACTCAGACCTCCCTGGATGTGACTAAGATACTCCCTCCACCACTCAGACCTCCCTGGATGTGACTAAGATACTCCCTCCCATCCACCACTCAGACCTCCCTGGATGTGACTAAGATACTCCCTCCACCACTCAGTCCTCCCTTGATGTTACTAAAATACTCCCTCCACCACTCAGACCTCCTGGATGTGACTAAGATACTCCCTCCACCACTCAGACCTCCCTGGATGTGACTAAGATACTCCCTCCACCACTCAGTCCTCCCTGGATGTGACTAAGATACTCCCTCCACCACTCAGTCCTCCCTGGATGTGACTAAGATACTCCCTCCACCACTCAGACCTCCCTGGATGTGACTAAGATACTCCCTCCACCACTCAGACCTCCTGAATGTGACTAAGATACTCCCTCCACCACTCAGACCTCCCTGGATGTGACTAAGATACTCCCTCCTCCCTCCACCACTCAGACCTCCCTGGATGTGACTAAGATACTCCCTCCTCCACCTCCACCACTCAGTCCTCCCTGGATGTGACTAAGATACTCCCTCCACCACTCAGTCCTCCCTGGATGTGACTAAGATACTCCCTCCACCACTCAGACCTCCCTGGATGTGACTAAGATACTCCCTCCACCACTCAGACCTCCCTGGATGTGACCACTCCACCGCTCAGTCCTCCTGGATGTGACTAAGATACTCCCTCCACCACTCAGACCTCCCTGGATGTGACTAAGATACTCCCTCCACCACTCAGACCTCCCTGGATGTGACTAAGATACTCCCTCCACCACTCAGACCTCCCTGGATGTGACTAAGATACTCCCTCCACCACTCAGTCCTCCCTGGATGTGACTAAGATACTCCATCCTCCACCACTCAGTCCTCCCTGGATGTGACTAAGATACTCCCCCTCCACCACTCAGACCTCCCTGGATGTGACTAAGATACTCCCTCCACCACTCAGTCCTCCTGGATGTGACTAAGATACTCCATCCTCCACCACTCAGTCCTCCCTGGATGTGACTAAGATACTCCCTCCACCACTCAGACCTCCCTGGATGTGACTAAGATACTCCCTCCACCACTCAGTCCTCCCTGGATGTGACTAAGATACTCCCTCCACCACTCAGTCCTCCCTGGATGTGACTAAGATACTCCCTCCTCCCTCCACCACTCAGACCTCCCTGGATTGTGACTAAGATACTCCCTCCACCACTCAGACCTCCCTGGATGTGACTAAGATACTCCCTCCACCACTCAGACCTCCCTGGATGTGACTAAGATACTCCCTCCACCACTCAGTCCTCCCTGGATGTGACTAAGATACTCCCTCCACCACTCAGACCTCCCTGGATGTGACTAAGATACTCCCTCCACCACTCAGACCTCCCTGGATGTGACTAAGATACTCCCTCCACCACTCAGTCCTCCCTGGATGTGACTAAGATACTCCCTCCACCACTCAGACCTCCCTGAATGTGACTAAGATACTCCCTCCGCCACTCAGGCCTCCCTGGATGTGACTAAGATACTCCCTCCTCCCTCCACCACTCAGACCTCCCTGGATGTGACTAAGATACTCCTCCTCCTCCACCACTCAGTCCTCCCTGGATGTGACTAAGATACTCCCTCCACCACTCAGTCCTCCCTGGATGTGACTAAGATACTCCCTCCACCACTCAGTCCTCCCTGGATGTGACTAAAATACTCCCTCCACCACTCAGACCTCCCTGGATGTGACTAAGATACTCCCTCCACCACTCAGTCCTCCCTTGATGTTACTAAAGACTCCCTCCACCACTCAGTCCTCCCTGGATGTGACTAAGATAATCCCTCCTCCCTCCACCACTCAGACCTCCCTGGATGTGACTAAGATACTCCCTCCACCACTCAGACCTCCCTGGATGTGACTAAGATACTCCCTCCACCACTCAGACCTCCCTGGATGTGACTAAGATACTCCCTCCACCACTCAGTCCTCCCTGGATGTGACTAAGATACTCCCTCCACCACTCAGTCCTCCCTGGATGTGACTAAGATACTCCCTCCACCACTCAGTCCTCCCTGGATGTGACTAAGATACTCCCTCCACCACTCAGACCTCCCTGGATGTGACTAAGATACTCCCTCCACCACTCAGTCCTCCCTGGATGTGACTAAGATACTCCCTCCACCACTCAGTCCTCCCTGGATGTGACTAAGATACTCCCTCCTCCCTCCACCACTCAGACCTCCCTGGTTGTGACTAAGATACTCCCTCCACCACTCAGACCTCCCTGGATGTGTCTAAGATACTCCCTCCACCACTCAGACCTCCCTGGATGTGACTAAGATACTCCCTCCACCACTCAGTCCTCCCTGGATGTGACTAAGATACTCCCTCCACCACTCAGACCTCCCTGGATGTGACTAAGATACTCCCTCCACCACTCAGACCTCCCTGGATGTGACTAAGATACTCCCTCCTCCCTCCACCACTCAGTCCTCCCTGGATGTGACTAAGATACTCCCTCCACCACTCAGTCCTCCCTTGATGTGACTAAGATCCTCCCTCCACCACTCAGTCCTCCCCGGATGTGACTAAGACACTCCCTCCACCACTCAGACCTCCCTGGATGTGACTAAGATACTCCCTCCACCACTCAGACCTCCCTGGATGTGGCGAAGATACTCCCTCCTCCCTCCACCACTCAGAACTCCCTGGATGTGACTAAGATACTCCCTCCACCACTCAGACCTCCCTGGATGTGACTAAGATACTCCCTCCACCACTCAGACCTCCCTGGATGTGGCTAAGATACTCCCTCCACCACTCAGTCCTCCCTGGATGTGACTAAGATACTCCTCCACCACTCAGACCTCCCTGGATGTGACTAAGATACTCCCTCCACCACTCAGACCTCCCTGGATGTGACTAAGATACTCCCTCCACCACTCAGTCCTCCCTGGATGTGACTAAGATACTCCCTCCACCACTCAGTCCTCCCTGGATGTGACTAAGATACTCCCTCCACCACTCAGACCTCCCTGGATGTGACTAAGATACTCCCTCCACCACTCAGACCTCCCTGAATGTGACTAAGATACTCCCTCCACCACTCAGACCTCCCTGGATGTGACTAAGATACTCCCTCCTCCACCACTCAGACCTCCCTGGATGTGACTAAGATACTCCCTCCTCCCTCCACCACTCAGTCCTCCCTGGATGTGACTAAGATACTCCCTCCACCACTCAGTCCTCCCTGGATGTGACTAAGATACTCCCTCCACCACTCAGACCTCCCTGGATGTGACTAAGATACTCCCTCCACCACTCAGACCTCCCTGGATGTGACTAAGATACTCCCTCCACCGCTCAGTTCTCCCTGGATGTGACTAAGATACTCCCTCCTCCCTCCACCACTCAGACCTCCCTGGATGTGACTAAGATACTCCCTCCTCCCTCCACCACTCAGACCTCCCTGGATGTGACTAAGATACTCCCTCCACCACTCAGACCTCCCTGGATGTGACTAAGATACTCCCTCCACCACTGAGTCCTCGCTGGATGTGACTAAGATACTCCCTCCTCCCTCCACCACTCAGTCCTCCCTGGATGTGACTAAGATACTCCCTCCACCACTCAGACCTCCCTGGTTGTGACTAAGATACCCCCTCCACCACTCAGACCTCCCTAGATGTGACTAAGACACTCCCTCCACCACTCAGTCCTCCCTGGATGTGACTAAGATACTCCCTCCACCACTCAGTCCTCCCTGGATGTGACTAAGATACTCCCTCCACCACTCAGACCTCCCTGGATGTGACTAAGATACTCCCTCCACCACTCAGTCCTCCCTGGATGTGACTAAGATACTCCCTCCACCACTCAGACCTCCCTGGATGTGACTAAGATACTCCCTCCACCACTCAGACCTCCCCGGATGTGACTAACATACTCCCTCCACCACTCAGACCTCCCTGGATGTGACTAAGATACTCCCTCCACCACTCAGTCCTCCCTGGATGTGACTAAGATACTCCCTCCTCCCTCCACCACTCAGACCTCCCTGGTTGTGACTAAGATACTCCCTCCACCACTCAGACCTCCCTGGATGTGACTAAGATACTCCCTCCACCACTCAGACCTCCCTGGATGTGACTAAGATACTCCCTCCACCACTCAGTCCTCCCTGGATGTGACTAAGATACTCCCTCCACCACTCAGACCTCCCTGGATGTGACTAAGATACTCCCTCCACCACTCAGACCTCCCTGGATGTGACTAAGATACTCCCTCCTCCCTCCACCACTCAGTCCTCCCTGGATGTGACTAAGATACTCCCTCCACCACTCAGTCCTCCCTTGATGTGACTAAGATCCTCCCTCCACCACTCAGTCCTCCCCGGATGTGACTAAGACACTCCCTCCACCACTCAGACCTCCCTGGATGTGACTAAGATACTCCCTCCACCACTCAGACCTCCCTGGATGTGACTAAGATACTCCCTCCACCACTCAGAACTCCCTGGATGTGACTAAGATACTCCCTCCACCACTCAGACCTCCCTGGATGTGACTAAGATACTCCCTCCACCACTCAGACCTCCCTGGATGTGGCTAAGATACTCCCTCCTCCCTCCACCACTCAGACCTCCCTGGATGTGACTAAGATACTCCCTCCACCACTCAGTCCTCCCTGGATGTGACTAAGATACTCCCTCCACCACTCAGACCTCCCTGGATGTGACTAAGATACTCCCTCCACCACTCAGACCTCCCTGGATGTGACTAAGATACTCCCTCCACCACTCAGTCCTCCCTGGATGTGACTAAGATACTCCCTCCACCACTCAGTCCTCCCTGGATGTGACTAAGATACTCCCTCCACCACTCAGACCTCCCTGGATGTGACTAAGATACTCCCTCCACCACTCAGACCTCCCTGAATGTGACTAAGATACTCCCTCCACCACTCAGACCTCCCTGGATGTGACTAAGATACTCCCTCCTCCCTCCACCACTCAGACCTCCCTGGATGTGACTAAGATACTCCCTCCTCCCTCCACCACTCAGTCCTCCCTGGATGTGACTAAGATACTCCCTCCACCACTCAGTCCTCCCTGGATGTGACTAAGATACTCCCTCCACCACTCAGACCTCCCTGGATGTGACTAAGATACTCCCTCCACCACTCAGACCTCCCTGGATGTGACTAAGATACTCCCTCCACCGCTCAGTTCTCCCTGGATGTGACTAAGATACTCCCTCCTCCCTCCACCACTCAGACCTCCCTGGATGTGACTAAGATACTCCCTCCTCCCTCCACCACTCAGACCTCCCTGGATGTGACTAAGATACTCCCTCCACCACTCAGACCTCCCTGGATGTGACTAAGATACTCCCTCCACCACTGAGTCCTCGCTGGATGTGACTAAGATACTCCCTCCTCCCTCCACCACTCAGTCCTCCCTGGATGTGACTAAGATACTCCCTCCACCACTCAGACCTCCCTGGTTGTGACTAAGATACTCCCTCCACCACTCAGACCTCCCTGGATGTGACTAAGATACTCCCTCCACCACTCAGACCTCCCTAGATGTGACTAAGACACTCCCTCCACCACTCAGACCTCCCTGGATGTGACTAAGATACTCCCTCCACCACTCAGTCCTCCCTGGATGTGACTAAGATACTCCCTCCACCACTCAGTCCTCCCTGGATGTGACTAAGATACTCCCTCCACCACTCAGACCTCCCTGGATGTGACTAAGATACTCCCTCCACCACTCAGTCCTCCCTGGATGTGACTAAGATACTCCCTCCACCACTCAGACCTCCCTGGATGTGACTAAGATACTCCCTCCACCACTCAGACCTCCCCGGATGTGACTAACATACTCCCTCCACCACTCAGACCTCCCTGGATGTGACTAAGATACTCCCTCCACCACTCAGTCCTCCCTGGATGTGACTAAGATACTCCCTCCACCACTCAGACCTCCCTGGATGTGACTAAGATACTCCCTCCACCACTCAGACCTCCCTGGATGTGACTAAGTTACTCCCTCCACCACTCAGTCCTCCCTGGATGTGACTAAGATACTCCCTCCACCACTCAGTCCTCCCTGGATGTGACTAAGATACTCCCTCCACCACTCAGACCTCCCTGGATGTGACTAAGATACTCCCTCCACCACTCAGTCCTCCCTGGATGTGACTAAGATACTCCCTCCACCACTCAGTCCTCCCTGGATGTGACTAAGATACTCCCTCCTCCACCACTCAGACCTCCCTGGATGTGACTAAGATACTCCCTCCACCACTCAGACCTCCCTGGATGTGACTAAGATACTCCCTCCACCACTCAGACCTCCCTGGATGTGACTAAGATACTCCCTCCACCACTCAGTCCTCCCTGGATGTGACTAAGATACTCCATCCTCCCTCCACCACTCAGTCCTCCCTGGATGTGACTAAGATACTCCCTCCTCCCTCCACCACTCAGACCTCCCTGGATGTGACTAAGATACTCCCTCCACCACTCAGTCCTCCCTGGATGTGACTAAGATACTCCATCCTCCCTCCACCACTCAGTCCTCCCTGGATGTGACTAAGATACTCCCTCCACCACTCAGACCTCCCTGGATGTGACTAAGATACTCCCTCCACCACTCAGTCCTCCCTGGATGTGACTAAGATACTCCCTCCACCACTCAGTCCTCCCTGGATGTGACTAAGATACTCCCTCCTCCCTACACCACTCAGACCTCCCTGGTTGTGACTAAGATACTCCCTCCACCACTCAGACCTCCCTGGATGTGACTAAGATACTCCCTCCACCACTCAGACCTCCCTGGATGTGACTAAGATACTCCCTCCACCACTCAGTCCTCCCTGGATGTGACTAAGATACTCCCTCCACCACTCAGACCTCCCTGGATGTGACTAAGATACTCCCTCCACCACTCAGACCTCCCTGGATGTGACTAAGATACTCCCTCCACCACTCAGACCTCCCTGAATGTGACTAAGATACTCCCTCCACCACTCAGACCTCCCTGGATGTGACTAAGATACTCCCTCCTCCCTCCACCACTCAGACCTCCCTGGATGTGACTAAGATACTCCCTCCTCCCTCCACCACTCAGTCCTCCCTGGATGTGACTAAGATACTCCCTCCACCACTCAGACCTCCCTGGATGTGACTAAGATACTCCCTCCTCCCTCCACCACTCAGTCCTCCCTGGATGTGACTAAGATACTCCCTCCACCACTCAGTCCTCCCTGGATGTGACTAAGATACTCCCTCCACCACTCAGTCCTCCCTGGATGTGACTAAGATACTCCCTCCACCACTCAGACCTCCCTGGATGTGACTAAGATACTCCCTCCACCGCTCAGTCCTCCCTGGATGTGACTAAGATACTCCCTCCTCCCTCCACCATTCAGTCCTCCCTGGATGTGACTAAGATACTCCCTCCACCACTCAGACCTCCCTGGATGTGACTAAGATACTCCCTCCACCACTCAGACCTCCTGGATGTGACTAAGATACTCCCTCCACCACTCAGACCTCCCTGGATGTGACTAAGATACTCCCTCCACCACTCAGTCCTCCCTGGATGTGACTAAGATACTCCATCCTCCCTCCACCACTCAGTCCTCCCTGGATGTGACTAAGATACTCCCTCCTCCCTCCACCACTCAGACCTCCCTGGATGTGACTAAGATACTCCCTCCACCACTCAGTCCTTCCTGGATGTGACTAAGATACTCCATCCTCCCTCCACCACTCAGTCCTCCCTGGATGTGACTAAGATACTCCCTCCACCACTCAGACCTCCCTGGATGTGACTAAGATACTCCCTCCACCACTCAGTCCTCCCTGGATGTGACTAAGATACTCCCTCCACCACTCAGTCCTCCCTGGATGTGACTAAGATACTCCCTCCTCCCTCCACCACTCAGACCTCCCTGGTTGTGACTAAGATACTCCCTCCACCACTCAGACCTCCCTGGATGTGACTAAGATACTCCCTCCACCACTCAGACCTCCCTGGATGTGACTAAGATACTCCCTCCACCACTCAGTCCTCCCTGGATGTGACTAAGATACTCCCTCCACCACTCAGACCTCCCTGGATGTGACTAAGATACTCCCTCCACCACTCAGACCTCCCTGGATGTGACTAAGATACTCCCTCCACCACTCAGACCTCCCTGAATGTGACTAAGATACTCCCTCCACCACTCAGACCTCCCTGGATGTGACTAAGATACTCCCTCCACCACTCAGACCTCCTGGATGTGACTAAGATACTCCCTCCTCCCTCCACCACTCAGTCCTCCTGGATGTGACTAAGATACTCCCTCCACCACTCAGTCCTCCCTGGATGTGACTAAGATACTCCCTCCACCACTCAGACCTCCCTGGATGTGACTAAGATACTCCCTCCACCACTCAGACCTCCTGGATGTGACTAAGATACTCCCTCCACCACTCAGTCCTCCCTGGATGTGACTAAGATACTCCCTCCTCCACCACTCAGTCCTCCCTGGATGTGACTAAGATACTCCCTCCACCACTCAGACCTCCCTGGATGTGACTAAGATACTCCCTCCACCACTCAGTCCTCCCTGGATGTGACTAAGATACTCCCTCCACCACTCAGTCCTCCCTGGATGTGACTAAGATACTCCCTCCTCCCTCCACCACTCATACCTCCCTGGTTGTGACTAAGATACTCCCTCCACCACTCAGACCTCCCTGGATGTGACTAAGATACTCCCTCCACCACTCAGACCTCCCTGGATGTGACTAAGATACTCCCTCCACCACTCAGTCCTCCCTGGATGTGACTAAGATACTCCCTCCACCACTCAGACCTCCCTGGATGTGACTAAGATACTCCCTCCACCACTCAGACCTCCCTGGATGTGACTAAGATACTCCCTCCTCCCTCCACCACTCAGTCCTCCCTGGATGTGACTAAGATACTCCCTGCACCACTCAGTCCTCCCTTGATGTGACTAAGATCCTCCCTCCACCACTCAGTCCTCCCCGGATGTGACTAAGACACTCCCTCCACCACTCAGACCTCCCTGGATGTGACTAAGATAGTCCCTCCACCACTCAGACCTCCCTGGATGTGGCGAAGATACTCCCTCCACCACTCAGACCTGCCTGGATGTGACTAAGATACTCCCCCCACCACTCAGACCTCCCTGGATGTGACTAAGATACTCCCTCCACCACTCAGACCTCCCTGGATGTGGCTAAGATACTCCCTCCTCCCTCCACCACTCAGACCTCCCTGGATGTGACTAAGATACTCCCTCCACCACTCAGACCTCCCTGGATGTGACTAAGATACTCCCTCCACCACTCAGACCTCCCTGGATGTGACTAAGATACTCCCTCCACCACTCAGACCTCCCTGGATGTGACTAAGATACTCCCCTCCACCACTCAGTCCTCCCTGGATGTGACTAAGATACTCCCTCCACCACTCAGACCTCCTGGATGTGACTAAGATACTCCCTCCACCACTCAGACCTCCCTGGATGTGACTAAGATACTCCCTCCACCACTCAGACCTCCCTGAATGTGACTAAGATACTCCCTCCACCACTCAGACCTCCCTGGATGTGACTAAGATACTCCCTCCTCCCTCCACCACTCAGACCTCCCTGGATGTGACTAAGATACTCCCTCCTCCCTCCACCACTCAGTCCTCCCTGGATGTGACTAAGATACTCCCTCCACCACTCAGTCCTCCCTGGATGTGACTAAGATACTCCCTCCACCACTCAGTCCTCCCTGGATGTGACTAAGATACTCCCTCCTCCACTCAGACCTCCCTGGATGTGACTAAGATACTCCCTCCACCGCTCAGTCCTCCCTGGATGTGACTAAGATACTCCCTCCTCCCTCCACCACTCAGTCCTCCCTGGATGTGACTAAGATACTCCCTCCTCCCTCCACCACTCAGACCTCCCTGGAAGTGACTAAGATACTCCCTCCACCACTCAGACCTCCCTGGATGTGACTAAGATACTCCCTCCACCACTCAGACCTCCCTGGATGTGACTAAGATACTCCCTCCACCACTCAGTCCTCCCTGGATGTGACTAAGATACTCCCTCCACCACTCAGTCCTCCCTGGATGTGACTAAGATACTCCCTCCTCCACCACTCAGTCCTCCCTGGATGTGACTAAGATACTCCCTCCACCACTCAGACCTCCCTGGATGTGACTAAGATACTCCCTCCACCACTCAGTCCTCCCTGGATGTGACTAAGATACTCCCTCCACCACTCAGTCCTCCCTGGATGTGACTAAGATACTCCCTCCACCACTCAGTCCTCCCTGGATGTGACTAAGATACTCCCTCCACCACTCAGACCTCCCTGGATGTGACTAAGATACTCCCTCCACCACTCAGTCCTCCCTGGATGTGACTAAGATACTCCCTCCTCCCTCCACCACTCAGTCCTCCCTGGATGTGACTAAGATACTCCCTCCTCCACCACCACTCAGACCTCCCTGGATGTGACTAAGATACTCCCTCCACCACTCAGACCTCCCTGGATGTGACTAAGATACTCCCTCCACCACTCAGTCCTCCCTGGATGTGACTAAGATACTCCCTCCACCACTCAGACCTCCCTGGTGTGACTAAGATACTCCCTCCACCACTCAGACCTCCCTGGATGTGACTAAGATACTCCCTCCACCACTCAGACCTCCCTGGATGTGACTAAGATACTCCCTCCACCACTCAGTCCTCCCTGGATGTGACTAAGATACTCCCTCCACCACTCAGACCTCCCTGGATGTGACTAAGATACTCCCTCCACCACTCAGACCTCCCTGGATGTGACTAAGATACTCCCTCCTCCCTCCACCACCAGTCCTCCCTGGATGTGACTAAGATACTCCCTCCACCACTCAGTCCTCCTTTATGTGACTAAGATACTCCCTCCACCACTCAGTCCTCCCCGGATGTGACTAAGATACTCCCTCCACCACTCAGACCTCCCTGGATGTGACTAAGATACTCCCTCCACCACTCAGACCTCCCTGGATGTGACTAAGATACTCCCTCCTCCACCACTCAGACCTCCCTGGATGTGACTAAGATACTCCCTCCACCACTCAGACCTCCCTGGATGTGACTAAGATACTCCCTCCTCCCTCCACCACTCAGACCTCCCTGGATGTGACTAAGATACTCCCTCCACCACTCAGACCTCCCTGGATGTGACTAAGATACTCCCTCCACCACTCAGACCTCCCTGGATGTGACTAAGATACTCCCTCCACCACTCAGTCCTCCCTGGATGTGACTAAGATACTCCCTCCACCACTCAGTCCTCCCTGGATGTGACTAAGATACTCCCTCCACCACTCAGACCTCCCTGGATGTGACTAAGATACTCCCTCCACCACTCAGTCCTCCCTGGATGTGACTAAGATACTCCCTCCACCACTCAGTCCTCCCTGGATGTGACTAAGATACTCCCTCCACCACTCAGACCTCCCTGGATGTGACTAAGATACTCCCTCCACCACTCAGACCTCCCTGGATGTGACTAAGATACTCCCTCCACCACCAGACCTCCTGGATGTGACTAAGATACTCCCTCCACCACTCAGTCCTCCCTGGATGTGACTAAGATACTCCCTCCAC
Source organism: Oncorhynchus nerka (assembly GCF_034236695.1). NCBI lineage: Eukaryota > Metazoa > Chordata > Actinopteri > Salmoniformes > Salmonidae > Oncorhynchus > Oncorhynchus nerka. The sequence continues at coordinate 81,693,617 of NC_088413.1, read as the reverse complement.
CACTCAGACCTCCCTGGATGTGACTAAGATACTCCCTCCACCACTCAGACCTCCTGGATGTGACTAAGATACTCCCTCCACCACTCAGTCCTCCCTGGATGTGACTAAGATACTCCCTCCACCACTCAGTCCTCCTGGATGTGACTAAGATACTCCCTCCACCACTCAGACCTCCCTGGATGTGACTAAGATACTCCCTCCACCACTCAGACCTCCCTGGATGTGACTAAGATACTCCCTCCACCACTCAGTCCTCCCTGGATGTGACTAAGATACTCCCTCCTCCCTCCACCACTCAGACCTCCCTGGATGTGACTAAGATACTCCCTCCACCACTCAGACCTCCCTGGATGTGACTAAGATACTCCCTCCACCACTCAGACCTCCCTGGATGTGACTAAGATACTCCCTCCACCACTCAGTCCTCCTGGATGTGACTAAGATACTCCCTCCACCACTCAGTCCTCCTGGATGTGACTAAGATACTCCCTCCACCACTCAGTCCTCCCTGGATGTGACTAAGATACTCCCTCCACCACTCAGACCTCCCTGGATGTGACTAAGATACTCCCTCCACCACTCAGTCCTCCCTGGATGTGACTAAGATACTCCCTCCACCACTCAGTCCTCCCTGGATGTGACTAAGATACTCCCTCCACCACTCAGTCCTCCCTGGATGTGACTAAGATACTCCCTCCACCACTCAGACCTCCCTGGATGTGACTAAGATACTCCCTCCACCACTCAGTCCTCCTGGATGTGACTAAGATACTCCCTCCTCCCTCCACCACTCAGTCCTCCCTGGATGTGACTAAGATACTCCCTCCTCCCCACCACTCAGACCTCCCTGGATGTGACTAAGATACTCCCTCCACCACTCAGACCTCCTGGATGTGACTAAGATACTCCCTCCACCACTCAGTCCTCCCTGGATGTGACTAAGATACTCCCTCCACCACTCCAGTCCTCCCTGGACTAAGATACTCCCTCCACCACTCAGACCTCCCTGGATGTGACTAAGATACTCCCTCCACCACTCAGACCTCCCTGGATGTGACTAAGATACTCCCTCCACCACTCAGTCCTCCCTGGATGTGACTAAGATACTCCCTCCACCACTCAGACCTCCCTGGATGTGACTAAGATACTCCCTCCACCACTCAGACCTCCCTGGATGTGACTAAGATACTCCTCCCTCCACCACTCAGTCCTCCCTGGATGTGACTAAGATACTCCCTCCACCACTCAGTCCTCCCTGGATGTGACTAAGATCCTCCTCCACCACTCAGTCCTCCCTGGATGTGACTAAGACACTCCCTCCACCACTCAGACCTCCCTGGATGTGACTAAGATACCCCTCCACCACTCAGACCTCCCTGGATGTGACTAAGATACTCCCTCCTCCACCACTCAGACCTCCCTGGATGTGACTAAGATACTCCCTCCACCACTCAGACCTCCCTGGATGTGACTAAGATACTCCCTCCTCCCTCCACCACTCAGACCTCCCTGGATGTGACTAAGATACTCCCTCCTCCCTCCACCACTCAGACCTCCCTGGATGTGACTAAGATACTCCCTCCACCACTCAGACCTCCCTGGATGTGACTAAGACACTCCCTCCACCTCTCAGTCCTCCCTGGATGTGACTAAGATACTCCCTCCACCACTCAGTCCTCCCTGGATGTGACTAAGATACTCCCTCCACCACTCAGACCTCCCTGGATGTGACTAAGATACTCCCTCCACCACTCAGTCCTCCCTGGATGTGACTAAGATACTCCCTCCACCACTCAGTCCTCCCTGGATGTGACTAAGATACTCCCTCCTCCCTCCACCACTCAGACCTCCCTGGTTGTGACTAAGATACTCCCTCCACCACTCAGACCTCCCTGGATGTGACTAAGATACTCCCTCCACCACTCAGACCTCCCTGGATGTGACTAAGATACTCCCTCCACCACTCAGTCCTCCCTGGATGTGACTAAGATACTCCCTCCCACTCAGACCTCCTGGATGTGACCACCACTCAGACCTCCCTGGATGTGACTAAGATACTCCTCCACCACTCAGTCCTCCCTGGATGTGACTAAGATACTCCCTCCACCACTCAGTCCTCCCTGGATGTGACTAAGATACCCTCCACCACTCAGTCCTCCCCGGATGTGACTAAGACACTCCCTCCACCACTCAGACCTCCCTGGATGTGACTAAGATAGTCCCTCCACCACTCAGACCTCCCTGGATGTGACTAAGATACTCCCCTCCCTCCACCACTCAGACCTCTCCCTGGATGTGACTAAGATACTCCTCCACCACTCAGACCTCCCTGGATGTGACTAAGATACTCCCTCCACCACTCAGACCTCCTGGATGTGACTAAGATACTCCCTCCACCACTCAGACCTCCCTGGATGTGACTAAGATACTCCCTCCACCACTCAGACCTCCCTGGATGTGACTAAGATACTCCCTCCACCACTCAGACCTCCCTGGATGTGACTAAGATACTCCCTCCACCACTCAGACCTCCCTGGATGTGACTAAGATACTCCCTCCACCACTCAGTCCTCCCTGGATGTGACTAAGATACTCCCTCCACCACTCAGACCTCCCTGGATGTGACTAAGATACTCCCTCCACCACTCAGACCTCCCTGGATGTGACTAAGATACTCCCCTCCACCACTCAGACCTCCCTGAATGTGACTAAGATACTCCCTCCACCACTCAGACCTCCCTGGATGTGACTAAGATACTCCCTCCTCCCTCCACCACTCAGACCTCCCTGGATGTGACTAAGATACTCCCTCCTCCCTCCACCACTCAGTCCTCCCTGGATGTGACTAAGATACTCCCTCCACCACTCAGTCCTCCCTGGATGTGACTAAGATACTCCCTCCACCACTCAGTCCTCCCTGGATGTGACTAAGATACTCCCTCCACCACTCAGACCTCCCTGGATGTGACTAAGATACTCCCTCCACCACTCAGTCCTCCCTGGATGTGACTAAGATACTCCCTCCTCCCTCCACCACTCAGTCCTCCCTGGATGTGACTAAGATACTCCCTCCACCACTCAGACCTCCCTGGATGTGACTAAGATACTCCCTCCACCACTCAGACCTCCCTGGATGTGACTAAGATACTCCCTCCACCACTCAGACCTCCCTGGATGTGACTAAGATACTCCCTCCACCACTCAGTCCTCCCTGGATGTGACTAAGATACTCCCTCCACCACTCAGTCCTCCCTGGATGTGACTAAGATACTCCCTCCCACCACTCAGTCCTCCCTGGATGTGACTAAGATACTCCCTCCACCACTCAGACCTCCCTGGATGTGACTAAGATACTCCCTCCACCACTCAGTCCTCCCTGGATGTGACTAAGATACTCCCTCCACCACTCAGTCCTCCCTGGATGTGACTAAGATACTCCCTCCACCACTCAGTCCTCCCTGGATGTGACTAAGATACTCCCTCCACCACTCAGACCTCCTGGATGTGACTAAGATACTCCCTCCACCACTCAGTCCTCCCTGGATGTGACTAAGATACTCCCTCCTCCCTCCACCACTCAGTCCTCCCTGGATGTGACTAAGATACTCCCTCCACCACTCAGACCTCCCTGGATGTGACTAAGATACTCCCTCCACCACTCAGACCTCCCTGGATGTGACTAAGATACTCCCTCCACCACTCAGTCCTCCTGGATGTGACTAAGATACTCCCTCCTCCCTCCACCACTCAGACCTCCCTGGATGTGACTAAGATACTCCCTCCACCACTCAGACCTCCCTGGATGTGACTAAGATACTCCCTCCACCACTCAGTCCTCCCTGGATGTGACTAAGATACTCCCTCCACCACTCAGTCCTCCCTGGATGTGACTAAGATACTCCCTCCTCCCTCCACCACTCAGACCTCCCTGGTTGTGACTAAGATACTCCCTCCACCACTCAGACCTCCCTGGATGTGACTAAGATACTCCCTCCACCACTCAGACCTCCCTGGATGTGACTAAGATACTCCCTCCACCACTCAGTCCTCCCTGGATGTGACTAAGATACTCCCTCCACCACTCAGACCTCCCTGGATGTGACTAAGATACTCCCTCCACCACTCAGACCTCCCTGGATGTGACTAAGATACTCCCTCCACCACTCAGACCTCCCTGGATGTGACTAAGATACTCCCTCCACCACTCAGACCTCCCTGGATGTGACTAAGATACTCCCTCCACCACTCAGACCTCCCTGGATGTGACTAAGATACTCCCTCCTCCCTCCACCACTCAGTCCTCCCTGGATGTGACTAAGATACTCCCTCCACCACTCAGTCCTCCCTGGATGTGACTAAGATACTCCCTCCACCACTCAGACCTCCCTGGATGTGACTAAGATACTCCCTCCACCACTCAGACCTCCCTGGATGTGACTAAGATACTCCCTCCACCACTCAGTCCTCCCTGGATGTGACTAAGATACTCCCTCCTCCTCCACCACTCAGTCCTCCTGGATGTGACTAAGATACTCCCTCCACCACTCAGACCTCCCTGGATGTGACTAAGATACTCCCTCCACCACTCAGTCCTCCCTGGATGTGACTAAGATACTCCCTCCACCACTCAGTCCTCCCTGGATGTGACTAAGATACTCCCTCCTCCCTCCACCACTCAGACCTCCCTGGATGTGACTAAGATACTCCCTCCACCACTCAGACCTCCTGGATGTGACTAAGATACTCCCTCCACCACTCAGACCTCCCTGGATGTGACTAAGATACTCCCTCCACCACTCAGTCCTCCCTGGATGTGACTAAGATACTCCCTCCACCACTCAGACCTCCCTGGATGTGACTAAGATACTCCTCCACCACTCAGACCTCCCTGGATGTGACTAAGATACTCCCTCCCCTCCACCACTCAGTCCTCCCTGGATGTGACTAAGATACTCCCTGCACCACTCAGTCCTCCCTTGATGTGACTAAGATCCTCCCTCCACCACTCAGTCCTCCCCGGATGTGACTAAGACACTCCCTCCACCACTCAGACCTCCCTGGATGTGACTAAGATAGTCCCTCCACCACTCAGACCTCCCTGGATGTGGCGAAGATACTCCGTCCTCCCTCCACCACTCAGACCTGCCTGGATGTGACTAAGATACTCCCCCCACCACTCAGACCTCCCTGGATGTGACTAAGATACTCCCTCCACCACTCAGACCTCCCTGGATGTGGCTAAGATACTCCCTCCTCCCTCCACCACTCAGACCTCCCTGGATGTGACTAAGATACTCCCTCCACCACTCAGACCTCCCTGGATGTGACTAAGATACTCCCTCCACCACTTAGACCTCCCTGGATGTGACTAAGATACTCCCTCCACCACTCAGACCTCCTGGATGTGGCTAAGATACTCCCTCCACCACTCAGTCCTCCTGGATGTGACTAAGATACTCCCTCCACCACTCAGACCTCCCTGGATGTGACTAAGATACTCCCTCCACCACTCAGACCTCCCTGGATGTGACTAAGATACTCCCTCCACCACTCAGACCTCCCTGAATGTGACTAAGATACTCCCTCCACCACTCAGACCTCCCTGGATGTGACTAAGATACTCCTCCTCCACCACTCAGACCTCCCTGGATGTGACTAAGATACTCCCCTCCACCACTCAGTCCTCCCTGGATGTGACTAAGATACTCCCTCCACCACTCAGTCCTCCCTGGATGTGACTAAGATACTCCCTCCACCACTCAGTCCTCCCTGGATGTGACTAAGATACTCCCTCCACCACTCAGACCTCCCTGGATGTGACTAAGATACTCCCTCCACCGCTCAGTCCTCCCTGGATGTGACTAAGATACTCCTCTCCACCACTCAGTCCTCCCTGGATGTGACTAAGATACTCCCTCCTCCACCACTCAGACCTCCCTGGAAGTGACTAAGATACTCCCTCCACCACTCAGACCTCCCTGGATGTGACTAAGATACTCCCTCCACCACTCAGACCTCCCTGGATGTGACTAAGATACTCCCTCCACCACTCAGTCCTCCCTGGATGTGACTAAGATACTCCCTCCACCACTCAGTCCTCCCTGGATGTGACTAAGATACTCACTCCTCCCTCCACCACTCAGTCCTCCCTGGATGTGACTAAGATACTCCCTCCACCACTCAGACCTCCCTGGATGTGACTAAGATACTCCCTCCACCACTCAGTCCTCCCTGGATGTGACTAAGATACTCCCTCCACCACTCAGTCCTCCCTGGATGTGACTAAGATACTCCCTCCACCACTCAGTCCTCCCTGGATGTGACTAAGATACTCCCTCCACCACTCAGACCTCCCTGGATGTGACTAAGATACTCCCTCCACCGCTCAGTCCTCCCTGGATGTGACTAAGATACTCCCCCTCCACCACTCAGTCCTCCCTGGATGTGACTAAGATACTCCCTCCTCCCGCCACCACTCAGACCTCCCTGGATGTGACTAAGATACTCCCTCCACCACTCAGACCTCCCTGGATGTGACTAAGATACTCCCTCCACCACTCAGTCCTCCCTGGATGTGACTAAGATACTCCCTCCTCCCTCCACCACTCAGACCTCCCTGGTTGTGACTAAGATACTCCCTCCACCACTCAGACCTCCCTGGATGTGACTAAGATACTCCCTCCACCACTCAGACCTCCCTGGATGTGACTAAGATACTCCCTCCACCACTCAGTCCTCCCTGGATGTGACTAAGATACTCCCTCCACCACTCAGACCTCCCTGGATGTGACTAAGATACTCCCTCCACCACTCAGACCTCCCTGGATGTGACTAAGATACTCCCTCCTCCCTCCACCACTCAGTCCTCCCTGGATGTGACTAAGATACTCCCTCCACCACTCAGTCCTCCCTTTATGTGACTAAGATCCTCCTTCCACCACTCAGTCCTCCCCGGATGTGACTAAGACACTCCCTCCACCACTCAGACCTCCCTGGATGTGACTAAGATACTCCCTCCACCACTCAGACCTCCCTGGATGTGGCTAAGATACTCCCTCCTCCCTCCACCACTCAGACCTCCCTGGATGTGACTAAGATACTCCCTCCACCACTCAGACCTCCCTGGATGTGACTAAGATACTCCCTCCTCCCTCCACCACTCAGACCTCCCTGGATGTGACTAAGATACTCCCTCCTCCCTCCACCACTCAGACCTCCCTGGATGTGACTAAGATACTCCCTCCACCACTCAGATCTCCCTGGATGTGACTAAGACACTCCCTCCACCTCTCAGTCCTCCCTGGATGTGACTAAGATACTCCCTCCACCACTCAGTCCTCCCTGGATGTGACTAAGATACTCCCTCCACCACTCAGACCTCCCTGGATGTGACTAAGATACTCCCTCCACCACTCAGTCCTCCCTGGATGTGACTAAGATACTCCCTCCACCACTCAGACCTCCCCGGATGTGACTAAAATACTCCCTCCACCACTCAGACCTCCCTGGATGTGACTAACATACTCCCTCCACCACTCAGACCTCTCTGGATGTGACTAAGATACTCCCTCCTCCCTCCACCACTCAGTCCTCCCTGGATGTGACTAAGATACTCCCTCCACCACTCAGTCCTCCCTTGATGTGACTAAGATCCTCCCTCCACCACTCAGACCTCCCTGGATGTGACTAAGATACTCCCTCCTCCTCCACCACTCAGACCTCCCTGGATGTGACTAAGATACTCCCTCCTCCCTCCACCACTCAGTCCTCCCTGGATGTGACTAAGATACTCCCTCCACCACTCAGACCTCCCTGGATGTGACTAAAATACTCCCTCCACCACTCAGACCTCCCTGGATGTGACTAAGATACTCCCTCCACCACTCAGACCTCCTGGATGTGACTAAGATACTCCCTCCTCCCTCCACCACTCAGTCCTCCCTGGATGTGACTAAGATACTCCCTCCACCACTCAGTCCTCCCTTGATGTGACTAAGATCCTCCCTCCACCACTCAGTCCTCCCGGATGTGACTAAGACACTCCCTCCACCACTCAGACCTCCCTGGATGTGACTAAGATACTCCCTCCACCACTCAGACCTCCCTGGATGTGGCTAAGATACTCCCTCCACCACTCAGACCTCCCTGGATGTGACTAAGATACTCCCTCCACCACTCAGACCTCCCTGGATGTGACTAAGATACTCCCTCCACCACTCAGACCTCCCTGGATGTGACTAAGATACTCCCCTCCACCACTCAGACCTCCCTGGATGTGACTAAGATACTCCCTCCCTCCACCACTCAGTCCTCCCTGGATGTGACTAAGATACTCCCTCCACCACTCAGTACTCCCTGGATGTGACTAAGATACTCCCTCCACCACTCAGACCTCCCTGGATGTGACTAAGATACTCCCTCCACCACTCAGTCCTCCCTGGATGTGACTAAGATACTCCCTCCTCTCCACCACTCAGACCTCCCTGGATGTGACTAAGATACTCCCTCCACCACTCAGACCTCCCTGGATGTGACTAAGATACTCCCTCCACCATTCAGACCTCCCTGGATGTGACTAAGATACTCCCTCCACCACTCAGTCCTCCCTGGATGTGACTAAGATACTCCCTCCACCACTCAGTCCTCCCTGGATGTGACTAAGATACTCCTCCTCCTCCACCACTCAGTCCTCCCTGGATGTGACTAAGATACTCCCTCCACCACTCAGACCTCCTGGATGTGACTAAGATACTCCCTCCACCACTCAGTCCTCCCTGGATGTGACTAAGATACTCCCTCCACCACTCAGTCCTCCCTGGATGTGACTAAGATACTCCCTCCTCCCTCCACCACTCAGACCTCCCTGGTTGTGACTAAGATACTCCCTCCACCACTCAGACCTCCCTGGATGTGACTAAGATACTCCCTCCACCACTCAGTCCTCCCTGGATGTGACTAAGATACTCCCTCCACCACTCAGACCTCCCTGGATGTGACTAAGATACTCCCTCCACCCCTCAGACCTCCCTGGATGTGACTAAGATACTCCCTCCTCCCTCCACCACTCAGTCCTCCCTGGATGTGACTAAGATACTCCCTCCACCACTCAGTCCTCCCTGATGTGACTAAGATCCTCCCTCCACCACTCAGTCCTCCCTGGATGTGACTAAGATACTCCCTCCACCACTCAGACCTCCCTGGATGTGACTAAGATACTCCCTCCACCACTCAGACCTCCCTGGATGTGACTAAGATACTCCCTCCCTCCACCACTCAGACCTCCCTGGATGTGACTAAGATACTCCCTCCACCACTCAGACCTCCCTGGATGTGACTAAGATACTCCCTCCTCCCTCCACCACTCAGACCTCCCTGGATGTGACTAAGATACTCCCTCCACCTCTCAGACCTCCCTGGATGTGACTAAGATACTTCCTCCACCACTCAGTCCTCCCTGGATGTGACTAAGATACTCCCTCCACCACTCAGTCCTCCCTGGATGTGACTAAGATACTCCCTCCACCACTCAGTCCTCCCTGGATGTGACTAAGATACTCCCTCCACCACTCAGACCTCCCTGGATGTGACTAAGATACTCCCTCCACCACTCAGAGATCCCTGGATGTGACTAAGATACTCCCTCCACCACTCAGACCTCCCTGGATGTGACTAAAATACTCCCTCCACCACTCAGACCTCCCTGGATGTGACTAACATACTCCCTCCACCACTCAGACCTCCCTGGATGTGACTAAGATACTCCCTCCACCACTCAGTCCTCCCTGGATGTGACTAAGATACTCCCTCCACCACTCAGACCTCCCTGGATGTGACTAAGATACTCCCTCCACCACTCAGACCTCCTGGATGTGACTAAGATACTCCCTCCACCACTCAGTCCTCCCTGGATGTGACTAAGATACTCCCTCCACCACTCAGACCTCCCTGAATGTGACTAAGATACTCCCTCCACCACTCAGACCTCCCTGGATGTGACTAAGATACTCCCTCCACCACTCAGACCTCCCTGGATGTGACTAAGATACTCCCCTCCACCACTCAGTCCTCCCTGGATGTGACTAAGATACTCCCTCCACCACTCAGTCCTCCCTGGATGTGACTAAGATACTCCCTCCACCACTCAGTCCTCCCTGGATGTGACTAAGATACTCCCTCCACCACTCAGTCCTCCCTGGATGTGACTAAGATACTCCCTCCACCACTCAGTCCTCCCTGGATGTGACTAAGATACTCCCTCCACCACTCAGACCTCCCTGGATGTGACTAAGATACTCCCTCCACCACTCAGACCTCCCTGGATGTGACTAAGATACTACCTCCTCCCTCCACCACTCAGACCTCCCTGGATGTGACTAAGATACTCCCTCCACCACTCAGACCTCCCTGGATGTGACTAAGATACTCCCTCCACCTCTCAGACCTCCCTGGATGTGACTAAGATACTCCCTCCACCTCTCAGACCTCCCTGGATGTGACTAAGATACTCCCTCCTCCCTACACCACTCAGTCCTCCCTGGATGTGACTAAGATACTCCCTCCTCCACCACTCAGACCTCCCTGGATGTGACTAAGATACTCCCTCCACCACTCAGTCCTCCCTGGATGTGACTAAGATACTCCCTCCACCACTCAGTCCTCCCTGGATGTGACTAAGATACTCCCTCCACCACTCAGACCTCCCTGGATGTGACTAAGATACTCCCTCCACCACTCAGTCCTCCCTGGATGTGACTAAGATACTCCCTCCACCACTCAGACCTCCCCGGATGTGACTAAAATACTCCCTCCACCACTCAGACCTCCCTGGATGTGACTAACATACTCCCTCCACCACTCAGACCTCTCTGGATGTGACTAAGATACTCCCTCCTCCCTCCACCACTCAGTCCTCCCTGGATGTGACTAAGATACTCCCTCCACCACTCAGTCCTCCCTTGATGTGACTAAGATCCTCCCTCCACCACTCAGTCCTCCCCGGATGTGACTAAGATACTCCCTCCTCCCTCCACCACTCAGACCTCCCTGGATGTGACTAAGATACTCCCTCCTCCCTCCACCACTCAGTCCTCCCTGGATGTGACTAAGATACTCCCTCCACCACTCAGACCTCCCCGGATGTGACTAAAATACTCCCTCCACCACTCAGACCTCCCTGGATGTGACTAACATACTCCCTCCACCACTCAGACCTCTCTGGATGTGACTAAGATACTCCCTCCTCCCTCCACCACTCAGTCCTCCCTGGATGTGACTAAGATACTCCCTCCACCACTCAGTCCTCCCTTGATGTGACTAAGATCCTCCCTCCACCACTCAGTCCTCCCCGGATGTGACTAAGACACTCCCTCCACCACTCAGACCTCCCTGGATGTGACTAAGATACTCCCTCCACCACTCAGACCTCCCTGGATGTGGCTAAGATACTCCCTCCTCCCTCCACCACTCAGACCTCCCTGGATGTGACTAAGATACTCCCTCCACCACTCAGACCTCCCTGGATGTGACTAAGATACTCCCTCCACCACTCAGTCCTCCCTGGATGTGACTAAGATACTCCCTCCACCACTCAGACCTCCCTGAATGTGACTAAGATACTCCCTCCACCACTCAGACCTCCCTGGATGTGACTAAGATACTCCCTCCTCCCTCCACCACTCAGACCTCCCTGGATGTGACTAAGATACTCCCTCCTCCCTCCACCACTCAGTCCTCCCTGGATGTGACTAAGATACTCCCTCCACCACTCAGTACTCCCTGGATGTAACTAAGATACTCCCTCCACCACTCAGACCTCCCTGGATGTGACTAAGATACTCCCTCCACCGCTCAGTCCTCCCTGGATGTGACTAAGATACTCCCTCCTCCCTCCACCACTCAGACCTCCCTGGATGTGACTAAGATACTCCCTCCACCACTCAGACCTCCCTGGATGTGACTAAGATACTCCCTCCACCATTCAGACCTCCCTGGATGTGATTAAGATACTCCCTCCACCACTCAGTCCTCCCTGGATGTGACTAAGATACTCCCTCCACCACTCAGTCCTCCCTGGATGTGACTAAGATACTCCCTCCTCCCTCCACCACTCAGTCCTCCCTGGATGTGACTAAGATACTCCCTCCACCACTCAGACCTCCCTGGATGTGACTAAGATACTCCCTCCACCACTCAGTCCTCCCTGGATGTGACTAAGATACTCCCTCCACCACTCAGTCCTCCCTGGATGTGACTAAGATACTCCCTCCTCCCTCCAACACTCAGACCTCCCTGGTTGTGACTAAGATACTCCCTCCACCACTCAGACCTCCCTGGATGTGACTAAGATACTCCCTCCACCACTCAGTCCTCCCTGGATGTGACTAAGATACTCCCTCCACCACTCAGACCTCCCTGGATGTGACTAAGATACTCCCTCCACCCCTCAGACCTCCCTGGATGTGACTAAGATACTCCCTCCTCCCTCCACCACTCAGTCCTCCCTGGATGTGACTAAGATACTCCCTCCACCACTCAGTCCTCCCTTGATGTGACTAAGATCCTCCCTCCACCACTCAGTCCTCCCCGGATGTGACTAAGACACTCCCTCCACCACTCAGACCTCCCTGGATGTGACTAAGATACTCCCTCCACCACTCAGACCTCCCTGGATGTGGCTAAGATACTCCCTCCCTCCACCACTCAGACCTCCATGGATGTGACTAAGATACTCCCTCCACCACTCAGACCTCCCTGGATGTGACTAAGATACTCCCTCCTCCCTCCACCACTCAGACCTCCCTGGATGTGACTAAGATACTCCCTCCTCCCTCCACCACTCAGACCTCCCTGGATGTGACTAAGATACTCCCTCCACCTCTCAGACCTCCCTGGATGTGACTAAGATACTTCCTCCACCACTCAGTCCTCCCTGGATGTGACTAAGATACTCCCTCCACCACTCAGTCCTCCCTGGATGTGACTAAGATACTCCCTCCACCACTCAGTCCTCCCTGGATGTGACTAAGATACTCCCTCCACCACTCAGACCTCCCTGGATGTGACTAAGATACTCCCTCCACCACTCAGTCCTCCCTGGATGTGACTAAGATACTCCCTCCACCACTCAGACCTCCCTGGATGTGACTAAAATACTCCCTCCACCACTCAGACCTCCCTGGATGTGACTAACATACTCCCTCCACCACTCAGACCTCCCTGGATGTGACTAAGATACTCCCTCCACCACTCAGTCCTCCCTGGATGTGACTAAGATACTCCCTCCACCACTCAGACCTCCCTGGATGTGACTAAGATACTCCCTCCACCACTCAGACCTCCCTGGATGTGACTAAGATACTCCCTCCACCACTCAGTCCTCCCTGGATGTGACTAAGATACTCCCTCCACCACTCAGACCTCCCTGAATGTGACTAAGATACTCCCTCCACCACTCAGACCTCCCTGGATGTGACTAAGATACTCCCTCCTCCCTCCACCACTTAGACCTCCCTGGATGTGACTAAGATACTCCCTCCTCCCTCCACCACTCAGTCCTCCCTGGATGTGACTAAGATACTCCCTCCACCACTCAGTCCTCCCTGGATGTGACTAAGATACTCCCTCCACCACTCAGTCCTCCCTGGATGTGACTAAGATACTCCCTCCACCACTCAGTCCTCCCTGGATGTGACTAAGATACTCCCTCCACCACTCAGTCCTCCCTGGATGTGACTAAGATACTCCCTCCACCACTCAGACCTCCCTGGATGTGACTAAGATACTCCCTCCACCACTCAGACCTCCCTGGATGTGACTAAGATACTACCTCCTCCCTCCACCACTCAGACCTCCCTGGATGTGACTAAGATACTCCCTCCACCACTCAGACCTCCCTGGATGTGACTAAGATACTCCCTCCACCTCTCAGACCTCCCTGGATGTGACTAAGATACTCCCTCCACCTCTCAGACCTCCCTGGATGTGACTAAGATACTCCCTCCTCCCTACACCACTCAGTCCTCCCTGGATGTGACTAAGATACTCCCTCCTCCCTCCACCACTCAGACCTCCCTGGATGTGACTAAGATACTCCCTCCACCACTCAGTCCTCCCTGGATGTGACTAAGATACTCCCTCCTCCCTCCACCACTCAGACCTCCCTGGAAGTGACTAAGATACTCCCTCCACCACTCAGACCTCCCTGGATGTGACTAAGATACTCCCTCCACCACTCAGACCTCCCTGGATGTGACTAAGATACTCCCTCCACCACTCAGTCCTCCCTGGATGTGACTAAGATACTCCCTCCTCCCTCCACCACTCAGTCCTCCCTGGATGTGACTAAGATACTCCCTCCACCACTCAGACCTCCCTGGATGTGACTAAGATACTCCCTCCACCACTCAGTCCTCCCTGGATGTGACTAAGATACTCCCTCCACCACTCAGTCCTCCCTGGATGTGACTAAGATACTCCCTCCACCACTCAGTCCTCCCTGGATGTGACTAAGATACTCCCTCCACCACTCAGACCTCCCTGGATGTGACTAAGATACTCCCTCCACCGCTCAGTCCTCCCTGGATGTGACTAAGATACTCCCTCCTCCCTCCACCACTCAGTCCTCCCTGGATGTGACTAAGATACTCCCTCCTCCCGCCACCACTCAGACCTCCCTGGATGTGACTAAGATACTCCCTCCACCACTCAGACCTCCCTGGATGTGACTAAGATACTCCCTCCACCACTCAGTCCTCCCTGGATGTGACTAAGATACTCCCTCCTCCCTCCACCACTCAGACCTCCCTGGTTGTGACTAAGATACTCCCTCCACCACTCAGACCTCCCTGGATGTGACTAAGATACTCCCTCCACCACTCAGACCTCCCTGGATGTGACTAAGATACTCCCTCCACCACTCAGTCCTCCCTGGATGTGACTAAGATACTCCCTCCACCACTCAGACCTCCCTGGATGTGACTAAGATACTCCCTCCACCACTCAGACCTCCCTGGATGTGACTAAGATACTCCCTCCTCCCTCCACCACTCAGTCCTCCCTGGATGTGACTAAGATACTCCCTCCACCACTCAGTCCTCCCTTTATGTGACTAAGATCCTCCCTCCACCACTCAGTCCTCCCCGGATGTGACTAAGACACTCCCTCCACCACTCAGACCTCCCTGGATGTGACTAAGATACTCCCTCCACCACTCAGACCTCCCTGGATGTGGCTAAGATACTCCCTCCTCCCTCCACCACTCAGACCTCCCTGGATGTGACTAAGATACTCCCTCCACCACTCAGACCTCCCTGGATGTGACTAAGATACTCCCTCCTCCCTCCACCACTCAGACCTCCCTGGGATGTGACTAAGATACTCCCTCCTCCCTCCACCTCTCAGTCCTCCCTGGATGTGACTAAGATACTCCCTCCACCACTCAGTCCTCCCTGGATGTGACTAAGATACTCCCTACACCACTCAGACCTCCCTGGATGTGACTAAGATACTCCCTCCACCACTCAGTCCTCCCTGGATGTGACTAAGATACTCCCTCCACCACTCAGACCTCCCGGATGTGACTAAAATACTCCCTCCACCACTCAGACCTCCCTGGATGTGACTAAGATACTCCCTCCACCACTCAGACCTCTCTGGATGTGACTAAGATACTCCCTCCTCCCTCCACCACTCAGTCCTCCCTGGATGTGACTAAGATACTCCCTCCACCACTCAGTCCTCCCTGATGTGACTAAGATCCTCCCTCCACCACTCAGTCCTCCCTGGATGTGACTAAGACACTCCCTCCACCACTCAGACCTCCCTGGATGTGACTAAGATACTCCCTCCACCACTCAGACCTCCCTGGATGTGGCTAAGATACTCCCTCCTCCCTCCACCACTCAGACCTCCTGGATGTGACTAAGATACTCCCTCCACCACTCAGACCTCCCTGGATGTGACTAAGATACTCCCTCCACCACTCAGTCCTCCCTGGATGTGACTAAGATACTCCCTCCACCACTCAGACCTCCCTGAATGTGACTAAGATACTCCCTCCACCACTCAGACCTCCCTGGATGTGACTAAGATACTCCCTCCTCCCTCCACCACTCAGACCTCCCTGGATGTGACTAAGATACTCCCTCCTCCCTCCACCACTCAGTCCTCCCTGGATGTGACTAAGATACTCCCTCCACCACTCAGTACTCCCTGGATGAACTAAGATACTCCCTCCACCACTCAGACCTCCCTGGATGTGACTAAGATACTCCCTCCACCACTCAGTCCTCCCTGGATGTGACTAAGATACTCCCTCCTCCCTCCACCACTCAGACCTCCCTGGATGTGACTAAGATACTCCCTCCACCACTCAGACCTCCCTGGATGTGACTAAGATACTCCCTCCACCACTCAGACCTCCCTGGATGTGATTAAGATACTCCCTCCACCACTCAGTCCTCCCTGGATGTGACTAAGATACTCCCTCCACCACTCAGTCCTCCCTGGATGTGACTAAGATACTCCCTCCTCCCTCCACCACTCAGTCCTCCCTGGATGTGACTAAGATACTCCCTCCACCACTCAGACCTCCCTGGATGTGACTAAGATACTCCCTCCACCACTCAGTCCTCCCTGGATGTGACTAAGATACTCCCTCCACCACTCAGTCCTCCCTGGATGTGACTAAGATACTCCCTCCTCCCTCCACCACTCAGACCTCCCTGGTTGTGACTAAGATACTCCCTCCACCACTCAGACCTCCCTGGATGTGACTAAGATACTCCCTCCACCACTCAGTCCTCCCTGGATATGACTAAGATACTCCCTCCACCACTCAGACCTCCCTGGATGTGACTAAGATACTCCCTCCACCCCTCAGACCTCCCTGGATGTGACTAAGATACTCCCTCCTAACTCCACCACTCAGTCCTCCCTGGATGTGACTAAGATACTCCCTCCACCACTCAGTCCTCCCTTGATGTGACTAAGATCCTCCCTCCACCACTCAGTCCTCCCCGGATGTGACTAAGACACTCCCTCCACCACTCAGACCTCCCTGGATGTGACTAAGATACTCCCTCCACCACTCAGACCTCCCTGGATGTGGCTAAGATACTCCCTCCTCCCTCCACCACTCAGACCTCCCTGGATGTGACTAAGATACTCCCTCCACCACTCAGACCTCCCTGGATGTGGCTAAGATACTCCCTCCTCCCTCCACCACTCAGACCTCCCTGGATGTGACTAAGATACTCCCTCCACCACTCAGACCTCCCTGGATGTGACTAAGATACTCCCTCCTCCCTCCACCACTCAGACCTCCCTGGGATGTGACTAAGATACTCCCTCCTCCCTCCACCTCTCAGTCCTCCCTGGATGTGACTAAGATACTCCCTCCACCACTCAGTCCTCCCTGGATGTGACTAAGATACTCCCTACACCACTCAGACCTCCCTGGATGTGACTAAGATACTCCCTCCACCACTCAGTCCTCCCTGGATGTGACTAAGATACTCCCTCCACCACTCAGACCTCCCCGGATGTGACTAAAATACTCCCTCCACCACTCAGACCTCCCTGGATGTGACTAACATACTCCCTCCACCACTCAGACCTCTCTGGATGTGACTAAGATACTCCCTCCTCCCTCCACCACTCAGTCCTCCCTGGATGTGACTAAGATACTCCCTCCACCACTCAGTCCTCCCTTGATGTGACTAAGATCCTCCCTCCACCACTCAGTCCTCCCCGGATGTGACTAAGACACTCCCTCCACCACTCAGACCTCCCTGGATGTGACTAAGATACTCCCTCCACCACTCAGACCTCCCTGGATGTGGCTAAGATACTCCCTCCTCCCTCCACCACTCAGACCTCCCTGGATGTGACTAAGATACTCCCTCCACCACTCAGACCTCCCTGGATGTGACTAAGATACTCCCTCCACCACTCAGTCCTCCCTGGATGTGACTAAGATACTCCTCCACCACTCAGACCTCCCTGAATGTGACTAAGATACTCCCTCCACCACTCAGACCTCCCTGGATGTGACTAAGATACTCCCTCCTCCCTCCACCACTCAGACCTCCCTGGATGTGACTAAGATACTCCCTCCTCCCTCCACCACTCAGTCCTCCCTGGATGTGACTAAGATACTCCCTCCACCACTCAGTACTCCCTGGATGTAACTAAGATACTCCCTCCACCACTCAGACCTCCCTGGATGTGACTAAGATACTCCCTCCACCGCTCAGTCCTCCCTGGATGTGACTAAGATACTCCCTCCTCCCTCCACCACTCAGACCTCCCTGGATGTGACTAAGATACTCCCTCCACCACTCAGACCTCCCTGGATGTGACTAAGATACTCCCTCCACCACTCAGACCTCCCTGGATGTGATTAAGATACTCCCTCCACCACTCAGTCCTCCCTGGATGTGACTAAGATACTCCCTCCACCACTCAGTCCTCCCTGGATGTGACTAAGATACTCCCTCCTCCCTCCACCACTCAGACCTCCCTGGATGTGACTAAGATACTCCCTCCACCACTCAGACCTCCCTGGATGTGACTAAGATACTCCCTCCTCCACCACTCAGTCCTCCCTGGATGTGACTAAGATACTCCCTCCACCACTCAGACCTCCCTGGATGTGACTAAGATACTCCCTCCACCACTCAGTCCTCCCTGGATGTGACTAAGATACTCCCTCCACCACTCAGTCCTCCCTGGATGTGACTAAGATACTCCCTCCTCCCTCCACCACTCAGACCTCCCTGGTTGTGACTAAGATACTCCCTCCACCACTCAGACCTCCCTGGATGTGACTAAGATACTCCCTCCACCACTCAGTCCTCCCTGGATATGACTAAGATACTCCCTCCACCACTCAGACCTCCCTGGATGTGACTAAGATACTCCCTCCACCCCTCAGACCTCCCTGGATGTGACTAAGATACTCCCTCCTCCCTCCACCACTCAGTCCTCCCTGGATGTGACTAAGATACTCCCTCCACCACTCAGTCCTCCCTTGATGTGACTAAGATCCTCCCTCCACCACTCAGTCCTCCCCGGATGTGACTAAGACACTCCCTCCACCACTCAGACCTCCCTGGATGTGACTAAGATACTCCCTCCACCACTCAGACCTCCCTGGATGTGGCTAAGATACTCCCTCCTCCCTCCACCACTCAGACCTCCCTGGATGTGACTAAGATACTCCCTCCACCACTCAGACCTCCCTGGATGTGACTAAGATACTCCCTCCTCCCTCCACCACTCAGACCTCCCTGGATGTGACTAAGATACTCCCTCCTCCCTCCACCACTCAGACCTCCCTGGATGTGACTAAGATACTCCCTCCACCTCTCAGACCTCCCTGGATGTGACTAAGATACTTCCTCCACCACTCAGTCCTCCCTGGATGTGACTAAGATACTCCCTCCACCACTCAGTCCTCCCTGGATGTGACTAAGATACTCCCTCCACCACTCAGTCCTCCCTGGATGTGACTAAGATACTCCCTCCACCACTCAGACCTCCCTGGATGTGACTAAGATACTCCCTCCACCACTCAGTCCTCCCTGGATGTGACTAAGATACTCCCTCCACCACTCAGACCTCCCTGGATGTGACTAAAATACTCCCTCCACCACTCAGACCTCCCTGGATGTGACTAACATACTCCCTCCACCACTCAGACCTCCCTGGATGTGACTAAGGTACTCCCTCCACCACTCAGTCCTCCCTGGATGTGACTAAGATACTCCCTCCACCACTCAGACCTCCCTGGATGTGACTAAGATACTCCCTCCACCACTCAGACCTCCCTGGATGTGACTAAGATACTCCCTCCACCACTCAGTCCTCCCTGGATGTGACTAAGATACTCCCTCCACCACTCAGACCTCCCTGAATGTGACTAAGATACTCCCTCCACCACTCAGACCTCCCTGGATGTGACTAAGATACTCCCTCCTCCCTCCACCACTCAGACCTCCCTGGATGTGACTAAGATACTCCCTCCTCCCTCCACCACTCAGTCCTCCCTGGATGTGACTAAGATACTCCCTCCACCACTCAGTCCTCCCTGGATGTGACTAAGATACTCCCTCCACCACTCAGTCCTCCCTGGATGTGACTAAGATACTCCCTCCACCACTCAGTCCTCCCTGGATGTGACTAAGATACTCCCTCCACCACTCAGTCCTCCCTGGATGTGACTAAGATACTCCCTCCACCACTCAGACCTCCCTGGATGTGACTAAGATACTACCTCCTCCCTCCACCACTCAGACCTCCCTGGATGTGACTAAGATACTCCCTCCACCACTCAGACCTCCCTGGATGTGACTAAGATACTCCCTCCACCTCTCAGACCTCCCTGGATGTGACTAAGATACTCCCTCCACCTCTCAGACCTCCCTGGATGTGACTAAGATACTCCCTCCTCCCTACACCACTCAGTCCTCCCTGGATGTGACTAAGATACTCCCTCCACCACTCAGACCTCCCTGGATGTGACTAAGATACTCCCTCCACCTCTCAGACCTCCCTGGATGTGACTAAGATACTCCCTCCACCACTCAGACCTCCCTGGATGTGACTAAGATACTCCCTCCTCCCTCCACCACTCAGACCTCCCTGGATGTGACTAAGATACTCCCTCCTCCCTCCACCACTCAGTCCTCCCTGGATGTGACTAAGATACTCCCTCCACCACTCAGACCTCCCTGGATGTGACTAAGATACTCCCTCCACCACTCAGACCTCCCTGGATGTGACTAAGATACTCCCTCCACCTCTCAGAGCTCCCTGGATGTGACTAAGATACTCCCTCCACCTCTCAGACCTCCCTGGATGTGACTAAGATACTCCCTCCACCACTCAGACCTCTCTGGATGTGACTAAGATACTCCCTCCACCTCTCAGACCTCCCTGGATGTGACTAAGATACTCCCTCCACCTCTCAGACCTCCCTGGATGTGACTAAGATACTCCCTCCACCACTCAGACCTCCCTGGATGTGACTAAGATACTCCCTCCACCTCTCAGACCTCCCTGGATGTGACTAAGATACTCCCTCCACCACTCAGACCTCTCTGGATGTGACTAAGATACTCCCTCCACCTCTCAGACCTCCCTGGATGTGACTAAGATACTCCCTCCACCACTCAGTCCTCCCTGGATGTGACTAAGATACTCCCTCCACCACTCAGACCTCCCTGGATGTGACTAAGATACTCCCTCCACCACTCAGACCTCCCTGGATGTGACTAAGATACTCCCTCCACCACTCAGACCTCCCTGGATGTGACTAAGATACTCCCTCCACCACTCAGACCTCCCTGGAAGTGACTAAGATACTCCCTCCACCACTCAGACCTCCCTGGAAGTGACTAAGATACTCCCTCCACCACTCAGACCTCCCTGGATGTGACTAAGATACCCCCTCCACCACTCAGTCCTCCCTGGATGTGACGAAGATACTCCCTCCGCCACTCAGTCCTCCCTGGATGTGTCTAAGGACAGTGTATTTCTGTACTGCCAGACAGGACAGTGCAGTGTATTTCTGTACTGCCAGACAGGACAGTGCAGTGTATTTCTGTACTGCCAGACAGGACAGTGCAGTGTATTTCTGTACTGCCAGACAGGACAGTGCAGTGTATTTCTGTACTGCCAGACAGGACAGTGTATTTCTGTACTGCCAGACAGTGCAGTGTATTTCTGTACTGCCAGACAGGACAGTGCAGTGTATTTCTGTACTGCCAGACAGGACAGTGCAGTGTATTTCTGTACTGCCAGACAGGACAGTGTATTTCTGTACTGCCAGACAGGACAGTGCAGTGTATTTCTGTACTGCCAGACAGGACAGTGTATTTCTGTACTGCCAGACAGTGCAGTGTATTTCTGTACTGCCAGACAGGACAGTGTAGTCTCTTTCTGTACTGCCAGACAGGACAGTGTATTTCTGTACTGCCAGACAGGACAGTGCAGTGTATTTCTGTACTGCCAGACAGGACAGTGTATTTCTGTACTGCCAGACAGTGCAGTGTATTTCTGTACTGACAGACAGGACAGTGCAGTGTATTTCTGTACTGCCAGACAGGACAGTGCAGTGTATTTCTGTACTGCCAGACAGGAGAGTGCAGTGTATTTCTGTATTGCCAGACAGGACAGTGTATTTCTGTACTGCCAGACAGGACATTGCATCAGGTCCTATCTCAGCCATACAAACCCAACTCTGAGATATATAGTCACATCCTCAATGCTAAACATGTGTAATGCTAAACATCCTCATTTAATTTTTTTTTTTAATTTTACCTTTATTTTACTAGGCAAGATCAGTTAAGAACAAATTCTTATTTTCAATGACGGCCTAGGAACAGTGGGTTAACTGCCTGTTCAGGGGCAGAACGACAGATTTGTACCTTGTCAGCTCGGGGGTTTGAACTTGCAACCTTCCGGTTACTAGTCCAACGCTCTAACCACTAGGCTACCCTGCCGCCCTCAACGCTAAACATCTTCAATGCTAAACATCCTCAATACTAAACGTGTAATGCTAAACATCCTCAACGCTAAACATCCTCAATACTAAACATCCTCACTGCTAAACATCCTCAATGCTAAACATCCTCACTGCTAAACATCCTCAACGCTAAACATCCTCAATACTAAACATCCTCACTGCTAAACATCCTCAATGCTAAACATCCTCAACGCTAAACATCCTCAATACTAAACATCCTCAATGCTAAACATCCTCAACGCTAAACATCCTCAATACTAAACATCCTCACTGCTAAACATCCTCACTGCTAAACATCCTCACTGCTAAACATCCTCACTGCTAAACATCCTCAACGCTAAACATCCTCAATACTAAACATCCTCACTGCTAAACATCCTCAATGCTAAACATCCTCAACGCTAAACATCCTCACTGCTAAACATCCTCAATACTAAACATCCTCACTGCTAAACATCCTCAATACTAAACATCCTCACTGCTAAACATCCTCAATACTAAACATCCTCACTGCTAAACATCCTCAATGCTAAACATCCTCAATGCTAAACATCCTCACTGCTAAACATCCTCACTGCTAAACATGTGTAATACTAAACATCTTCAATACTAAACATCCTCACTGCTAAACATCCTCACTGCTAAACATCCTCACTGCTAAACATGTGTAATACTAAACATCCTCACTGCTAAACATCCTCACTGCTAAACATCCTCACTGCTAAACATCCTCACTGCTAAACATCCCCAATACTAAAACATCCTCTTCCAAGATGGCATAGCAGTTCAGACGTCTTTTGTCCTCGTCTTGTCGTGTCCCCTATATATATATATTTACACCTAATAGTTCCACCACCCACACATGCAATGACATCTCCTGGTTTCAATGATGTTTCTAGAGACAATATCTCTCTCTTCATCACTCAATACCTAGGTTTACCTCCACTGTATTCACATCCTACCATACCTTTGTCTGTACATTATACCTTGATGCTATTTTATCGCCCCCAGAAACCTCCTTTTACTCTCTGTTCCAGACGTTCTAGACGGCCAATTCTTATTGCTTTTAGCCGCACCCTTATTCTACTCCTCCTATGTTCCTCTGGCGATGTAGAGGTGAATCCAGGCCCTGCAGTGCCTAGCTCCACTCCTATTCCCCAGGCGCTCTCTTTTGACGACTTCTGTAACCGTAATAGCCTGGCTTAGGAAGACCACCAAAAAGTCTGAAATTTAAATTCCAAACTACAACATTTTCAGACAAGATAGAACTGCCAAAGGGGGCGGTGTTGCAATCTACTGCAAAGATAGCCTGCAGAGTTCTGTCCTACTATCCAGGTCTGTACCCAAACTATTTGAACTTCTACTTTTAAAAATCCACCTCTCTAAAAACAAGTCTCTCACCGTTGCCGCCTGCTATAGACCACCCTCTGCCCCCAGCTGTGCTCTGGACACCATATGTGAACTGATTGCCCCCCATCTATCTTCAGAGCTCGTGCTGCTAGGCGACCTAAACTGGAACATGCACACATGGAACATTAACACCCCAGCCATCCTACAATCTAAACTTGATGCCCTCAATCTCACACAAATTATCAATGAACCTACCAGGTACCTCCCCAAAGCCTTAAACACAGGCACCCTCATAGATATCATCCTAACCAACTTGCCCTCTAAATACACCTCTGCTGTCTTCAACCAAGATCTCAGCGATCACTGCCTCATTGCCTGCATCCGTAATGGGTCAGCGGTCAAACGACCTCCACTCATCACTGTAAAACGCTCCCTGAAACACTTCAGCGAGCAGGCCTTTCTAATCGACCTGGCCGGGGTATCCTGGAAGGATATTGATCTCATCCCGTCAGTAGAGGATGCCTGAATATATTTTTTTTTAAATGCCTTCCTAACCATCTTAAATAAACATGCCCCATTCAAGAAATTTAGAACCAGGAACAGATATAGCCCTTGGTTCTCCCCAGACCTGACTGCCCTTAACCAACACAAAAACATCCTATGGCGTTCTGCATTAGCATCGAACAGCCCCCGTGATATGCAGCTGTTCAGGGAAGCTAGAAACCATTATACACAGGCAGTTAGAAAAGCCAAGGCTAGCTTTTTCAAGCAGAAATTTGCTTCCTGCAACACTAACTCAAAAAAGTTCTGGGACACTGTAAAGTCCATGGAGAATAAGAACACCTCCTCCCAGCTGCCCACTGCACTGAAGATAGGAAACACTGTCACCACTGATAAATCCACCATAATTGAGAATTTCAATAAGCATTTTTCTACGGCTGGCCATGCTTTCCACCTGGCTACTCCTACCCCGGTCAACAGCACTGCACCCCCAACAGCAACTCGCCCAAGCCTTCCCCATTTCTCCTTCTCCCAAATCCGTTCAGCTGATGTTCTGAAAGAGCTGCAAAATCTGGACCCCTACAAATCAGCCGGGCTAGACAATCTGGACCCTTTCTTTCTAAAATTATCTGCCGAAATTACTATTACTAGCCTGTTCAACCTCTCTTTCGTGTCGTCTGAGATTCCCAAAGATTGGAAAGCAGCTGCGGTCATCCCCCTCTTCAAAGGGGGGGACACTCTTGACCCAAACTGCTACAGACCTATATCTATCCTACCATGCTGTTCTAAGGTCTTCGAAAGCCAAGTCAACAAACAGATTACCGACCATTTCGAATCTCACCATACCTTCTCTGCTATGCAATCTGGTTTCAGAGCTGGTCGTGGGTGCACCTCAGCCACGCTCAAGGTCCTAAACGATATCTTAACCGCCATCGATAAGAAACATTACTGTGCAGCCATATTCATTGATCTGGCCAAGGCTTTCGACTCTGTCAATCACCACATCCTCATCGGCAGACTCGACAGCCTTGGTTTCTCAAATGATTGCCTCGCCTGGTTCGCCAACTACTTCTCTGATAGAGTTCAGTGTGTCAAATCGGAGGGTCTGCTGTCCGGACCTCTGGCAGTCTCTATGGGGGTGCCACAGGGTTCAATTCTTGGACCGACTCTCTTCTCTGTATACATCAATGAGGTCGCTCTTGCTGCTGGTGAGTCTCTGATCCACCTCTACGCAGACGACACCATTCTGTATACTTCTGGCCCTTCTTTGGACACTGTGTTAACAACCCTCCAGGCAAGCTTCAATGCCATACAACTCTCCTTCCGTGGCCTCCAGTTGCTCTTAAATACAAGTAAAACTAAATGCATGCTCTTCAACCGATCGCTACCTGCACCTACCCGCCTGTCCAACATCACTACTCTGGACGGCTCTGACTTAGAATACGTAGACAACTACAAATACTTAGGTGTCTGGTTAGACTGTAAACTCTCCTTCCAGACCCATATCAAACATCTCCAATCCAAAGTTAAATCTAGAATTGGCTACCTATTTCGCAACAAAGCATCCTTCACACATGCTGCCAAACATACCCTTGTAAAACTGACCATCCTACCAATCCTCGACTTTGGCGATGTCTTTTACAAAATAGCCAAAAATACCCTACTCAACAAATTGGATGCAGTCTATCACAGTGCAATCCGTTTTGTCACCAAAGCCCCATATACTACCCACCATTGCGACCTGTACGCTCTCGTTGGCTGGCCTTCGCTTCATACTCGTCGCCAAACCCACTGGCTCCATGTCATCTACAAGACCCTGCTAGGTAAAGTCCCCCCTTATCTCAGCTCGCTGGTCACCATAGCATCTCCCACCTGTAGCACACGCTCCAGCAGGTATATCTCTCTAGTCACCACCAAAACCAATTATTTCTTTGGCCGCCAGTTCTCTGCTGCCAATGACTGGAATGAACTACAAAAATCTCTGAAACTGGAAACACTTATCTCCCTCACTAGCTTTAAGCACCAACTGTCAGAGCAGCTCACAGATTACTGCACCTGTACATAGCCCACCTATAATTTTGCCAACTGTATTTAATTAATTCATTAATTTTGCTCCCCATTATTTTTATTTCTACTTTGCACATTCTTCCATTGCAAAACTACCATTCCAGTGTTTTACTTGCTATATTGTATTTACTTTGCCACCATGGCCTTTTTTGCCTTTACCTCCCTTCTCATCTCATTTGCTCACATTGTATATAGACTTGTTTATACTGTATTATTGACTGTATGTTTGTTTTACTCCATGTGTAACTCTGTGTCGTTGTATCTGTCGAACTGCTTTGCTTTATCTTGGCCAGGTCGCAATTGTAAATGAGAACTTGTTCTCAACTTGCCTACCTGGTTAAATAAAGGTGACAAAAAAAATTACAAATTAAACCCTCACTGCTAAACATCCTCAATGCTAAACATCCTCAATGCTAAACATCCTCAATGCTAAACATCCTCAATACTGAACATTTGCAATGCTAAACATCCTCAATGCTAAACATCCTCAATACTGAACATTTGCAATGCTAAACATCCTCAATGCTAAATATCGTCAATACTAAACATCCTAAACATCCTCCATGCTAAACATCCTCAAAAATGTATAATAATATTTTGTTTATTTTCTTCAAAATAAAGAGTACTTTTCTTTATTAGTTATAGCTTAACTTTTTCTATTACTGCACCAATAACTTCTGCTCCTGTATCAATAACTTCTGCTCCTGTATCAATAACGTCTGTTCCTGTATCCATAACTTCTGTTCCTATATCAATAACTTCTGTTCCTGTATCAATAACTTCTGCTCCTGTATCAATAACTTCTGTTCCTATATCAATAACTTCTGCTCTTGTATCAATAACTTCTGCTCCTATATCAATAACTTCTGCTCCTGTATCAATATCGTATGCTCCTGTATCAATAACTTCTGTTACTGTATCAATAACTTCTGTTACTGTATTAATAACTTATGTTCCTGTATCAATAACTTCTGTTACTGTATCAATAACTTATGTTCCTGTATCAATAACTTCTGCTCCTGTATCAATACCTTCTGTTCCTGTATCAATAACTTCTGCTCCTGTATCAATAACTTCTGCTCCTGTATCAATAACTTCTGTTCCTATATCAATAACTTCTGCTCCTGTATCAATAACTTCTGCTCCTGTATCAATAACTTCTGTTCCTGTATCAATAACTTCTGTTACTGTATTAATAACTTATGTTCCTGTATCAATAACTTCTGTTACTGTATCAATAACTTCTGTTACTGTATCAATAACTTATGTTCCTGTATCAATAACTTCTGCTCCTATATCAATAACTTCTGCTCCTGTATCAATAACTTCTGCTCCTGTATCAATAACTTCTGCTCCTGTATCAATAACTTATGTTCCTGTATCAATAACTTCTGTTACTGTATCAATAACTTATGTTCCTGTATCAATAACTTATGTTCCTGTATCAATAACTTATGTTACTGTATCAATAACTTATGTTCCTGTATCAATAACTTATGTTACTGTATCAATAACTTATGTTCCTGTATCAATAATTTATGTTCCTGTATCAATAACTTCCAGCTGATCCAGCAGAGCGCAGTAATGTCACACTGTACTGTAGGTAGACACATCAACTATAAGCTCCTCCCTCCTCAGAACAAAGACTCACTAATCCCCTCCCCTCCTTCTCTGCTCCCCTCTCCTTCTCTCCTCATCCCTCCCCTCCTTCTCTCCTCCCCATCCCTCCCCTCCTTCTCTTCTCCCCACACCCCCCCTCCTCCCTTCCTCATCCCTCCCCTCCTTCTCTCCTCCCCCTCCCCTCCTTCTCTCCTCCTTCTCTCCTCCCCTCTCCTCCCCCTCCCCTCCTTCTCTCCTCCTTCTCTCCTCCCCTCTCCTCCCCTCCTTCTCTCCTCCCCTCTCCTCCCCTCTCCCCTCCTTCTCTCCTCCCCATCCCTCCCCTCCTTCTCTCCTCCCCATCCCTCCCCTCCTTCTCTCCTCCCCCTCCCCTCCTTCTCTCCTCCCCATCCCTCCCCTCCTTCTCTTCTCCCTACACCCCCTCCTCCCTTCCTCATCCCTCCCCTCCTTCTCTCCTCCCCCCCCCCTTCTCTCCTCCTTCTCTCCTCCCCTCTCCTCCCCTCCTTCTCTCCTCCTTCTCTCCTCCCCTCTCCTCCTTCTCTCCTCCCCTCTCCTCCCCTCCTTCTCTCCTCCCCTCTCCTCCCCTCCTTCTCTCCTCCTTCTCTCCTCCTTCTCTCCTCCCCTCTCCTCCTGGGGAATTACCATTGAGTTCCTACCTCAGCCTTGTCATTTGTCTTAGTATCTATCCGCACTAAAAAAGTCACCATGTTCAAAATATTTACCACGTTCCTCGTTTGTCTCTCCTTCCTCTCAGGTAAGTGTCACAGAGATATGTTATATCCACTGTGGCGTCTCTGTAATGTCCTCTTGACTGTGTTTTCCTCCCCTCTGTAGAGGAGGTGGTGTTCTCCTCCTCTCTCCTCATCCGCCAGACTCCTCAACACCTCCTGAGGAGGACAACTGAACACAGAGAGGCACACCTGGACTGTCACCACGGCGACAACGACTACCCGTACATGTTGTGGTACCAACAGAAGGACAAGGGAGGACAGAAGACCATGGAACTCATTGGAACTCTACACTATACAAACCCAACTCTTGAGAAGAACTATGAAACACGGTTCAACTTAACAGGTCATTCCAAGGCCAAAGCCAGCCTGGTTATCTCTGAGATAAACCCTACAGACAGTGCCGTGTATTACTGTGCAGCCAGTCAGCACAGTGCTGCAAATTCATTCCCTCACTAACCAAAAACTACTGGTCGTGTCAACACGACACACCTGCACAACGTTAACTCTAACTGTCTCTGGTGAACAATGAATATGTGGTTGTATATTTAGCTGGGTGGGTAGAGAAGGCAGTCCATACACAACGCAGTCTGTTGTGTCTACACAGTCTACCTCAACATGGGTTATTCGGGTGATAAGTTAGCTTATACTGAATATCACAGCAGCATGTAACGGGATTCTTCCGTCGAAGGGGAGGCGGACCAATACGCAGCGTGGTTCAAGTTCATGGTTTTTTAATAAGAAAAACTATAAAACAATAAATGTGAAAACCCGAAACCAGTCCCGTGTGGTACAAACACTGACACAGGAGACAATCAATCACCCACAAAACCCAACACCAAACAGGCTACCTAAATATGGTTCCCAATCAGAGACAATGACTAACACCTGCCTCTGATTGAGAACCATATCAGGCCAAACACAGAAACAGACAAACTAGACGCACAACATAGAATGCCCACTCAGATCATACCCTGACCAAACAAAACATAGAAACATACAAAGCAAAATATGGTCAGGGTGTGACAATGTAACTGTCTAGTAATCAGAGGCTACCTCTGGTACATGTAACTGTGGAGGAATCAGAGAACACCTCTGGTACATATAACTGTGGAGGAATCAGAGGACACCTCTGGTACATGTAACTGTGGAGGAATCAGAGGCTACCTCTGGTACATGTAACTGTCTAGTAATCAGAGGCTACCTCTGGTACATGTAACTGTCTAGTAATCAGAGGACACCTCTGGTACATGTAACTGTCTAGTAATCAGAGGCTACCTCTGGTACATGAAACGGTGGAGTTATCAGAGGACACCTCTGGTACATGTAACTGTGGAGGAATCAGAGGGCACCTCTGGTACATGTAACTGTGGATTAATCAGAGGACACCTCTGGTACATGTAACTGTGGAGGAATCAGAGGGCACCTCTGGTACATGTAACTGTGGAGGAATCAGAGGGCACCTCTGGTACATGTAACTGTGGATTAATCAGAGGACACCTCTGGTACATGTAACTGTGGATTAATCAGAGGACACCTCTGGTACATGTAACTGTGGATTAATCAGAGGACACCTCTGGTACATGTAACTGTGGATTAATCAGAGGACACCTCTGGTACATGTAACTGTCTAGTAATCAGAGGCTACCTCTGGTACATGTAACTGTCTAGTAATCAGAGGACACCTCTGGTACATGTAACTGTCTAGTAATCAGAGGCTACCTCTGGTACATGAAACGGTGGAGTTATCAGAGGACACCTCTGGTACATGTAACTGTGGAGGAATCAGAGGGCACCTCTGGTACATGTAACTGTGGATTAATCAGAGGACACCTCTGGTACATGTAACTGTGGAGGAATCAGAGGGCACCTCTGGTACATGTAACTGTGGAGGAATCAGAGGGCACCTCTGGTACATGTAACTGTGGATTAATCAGAGGACACCTCTGGTACATGTAACTGTGGATTAATCAGAGGACACCTCTGGTACATGTAACTGTGGATTAATCAGAGGACACCTCTGGTACATGTAACTGTGGATTAATCAGAGGACACCTCTGGTACATGTAACTGTCTAGTAATTAGAGGACACCTCTGGTACATGTAACTGTGGATTAATCAGAGGACACCTCTGGTACATGTAACTGTGGAGGAATCAGAGGACACCTCTGGTACATGTAACTATCTAGTAATCAGAGGTTACCTCTGGTACATGTAACTGTCTAGTAATCAGAGGCTACCTCTGGTACATGTAACTGTCTAGTAATCAGAGGCTACCTCTGGTACATGAAACGGTGGAGTTATCAGAGGACACCTCTGGTACATGTAACTGTGGAGGAATCAGAGGGCACCTCTGGTACATGTAACTGTGGATTAATCAGAGGACACCTCTGGTACATGTAACTGTGGAGGAATCAGAGGGCACCTCTGGTACATGTAACTGTGGAGGAATCAGAGGGCACCTCTGGTACATGTAACTGTGGATTAATCAGAGGACACCTCTGGTACATGTAACTGTGGATTAATCAGAGGACACCTCTGGTACATGTAACTGTGGATTAATCAGAGGACACCTCTGGTACATGTAACTGTGGATTAATCAGAGGACACCTCTGGTACATGTAACTGTCTAGTAATTAGAGGACACCTCTGGTACATGTAACTGTGGATTAATCAGAGGACACCTCTGGTACATGTAACTGTGGATTAATCAGAGGACACCTCTGGTACATGTAACTGTGGATTAATCAGAGGACACCTCTGGTACATGTAACTGTGGATTAATCAGAGGACACCTATGGTACATGTAACTGTCTAGTAATTAGAGGACACCTCTGGTACATGTAACTGTGGATTAATCAGAGGACACCTCTGGTACATGTAACTGTGGAGGAATCAGAGGACACCTCTGGTACATGTAACTATCTAGTAATCAGAGGTTACCTCTGGTACATGTAACTGTCTAGTAATCAGAGGCTACCTCTGGTACATGAAACGGTGGAGTTATCAGAGGACACCTCTGGTACATGTAACTGTGGAGGAATCAGAGTGAACCTCTGGTACATGTAACTGTGGATTAATCAGAGGACACCTCTGGTACATGTAACTGTGGAGGAATCAGAGGGCACCTCTGGTACATGTAACTGTGGAGGAATCAGAGGGCACCTCTGGTACATGTAACTGTGGATTAATCAGAGGACACCTCTGGTACATGTAACTCTGGATTAATCAGAGGACACCTCTGGTACATGTAACTGTGGATTAATCAGAGGACACCTCTGGTACATGTAACTGTCTAGTAATTAGAGGACACCTCTGGTACATGTAACTGTGGATTAATCAGAGGACACCTCTGGTACATGTAACTGTGGAGGAATCAGAGGACACCTCTGGTACATGTAACTATCTAGTAATCAGAGGTTACCTCTGGTACATGTAACTGGCTAGTAATCAGAGGCTACCTCTGGTACATGTAACTGTCTAGTAATCAGAGGCTACCTCTGGTACATGTAACTGTGGATTAATCAGAGGACACCTCTGGTACATGTAACTGTCTAGTAATCAGAGGCTACCTCTGGTACATGTAACTGTCTAGTAATCAGAGGCTACCTCTGGTACATGTAACTGTCTAGTAATCAGAGGCTACCTCTGGTACATGTAACTGTCTAGTAATCAGAGGCTACCTCTGGTACATGTAACTGTCTAGTAATCAGAGGCTACCTCTGGTACATGTAACTGTCTAGTAATCAGAGGACACCTCTGGTACATGTAACTGTCTAGTAATCAGAGGTTACCTCTGGTACATGTAACTGTCTAGTAATCAGAGGCTACCTCTGGTACATGTAACTGTCCAGTAATCAGAGGCTACCTCTGGTACATGTAACTGTGGAGGAATCAGAGGCTACCTCTGGTACATGTAACTGTGGAGGAATCAGAGGCTACCTCTGGTACATGTAACTGTGGAGGAATCAGAGGCTACCTCTGGTACATGTAACTGTGGAGGAATCAGAGGCTACCTCTGGTACATGTAACTGTGGAGGAATCAGAGGCTACCTCTGGTACATGTAACTGTGGAGGAATCAGAGGCTACCTCTGGTACATGTAACTGTCTAGTAATCAGAGGCTACCTCTGGTACATGTAACTGTCTAGTAATCAGTGGCTACCTCTGGTACATGTAACTGTGTAGGAATCAGAGGCTACCTCTGGTACATGTAACTGTGGAGGAATCAGAGGCCACCTCTGGTACATGTAACTGTCTAGTAATCAGAGGCTACCTCTGGTACATGAAACTGTGGAGGAATCAGAGGCAACCTCTGGTACATGTAACTGTGGAGGAATCAGAGGCTACCTCTGGTACATGTAACTGTGGAGGAATCAGAGGCTACCTCTGGTACATGTAACTGTGGAGGAATCAGAGGCTACCTCTGGTACATGTAACTGTCTAGTAATCAGAGGCTACCTCTGGTACATGTAACTGTCTAGTAATCAGAGGCCAACTCTGGTACATGTAACTGTGGAGGAATCAGAGGCTACCTCTGGTACATGTAACTGTGGAGGAATCAGAGGCTACCTCTGGTACATGTAACTGTCTAGTAATCAGAGGCTACCTCTGGTACATGTAACTGTCTAGTAATCAGAGGCTACCTCTGGTACATGTAACTGTCTAGTAATCAGAGGCCACCTCTTGTACATGTAACTGTCTAGTAATCAGAGGCTACCTCTGGTACATGTAACTGTCTAGTAATCAGAGGCTACCTGTGGTACATGTAACTGTGGAGGAATCAGAGGCTACCTCTGGTACATGTAACTGTCTAGTAATCAGAGGCTACCTCTGGTACATGTAACTGTGGAGGAATCAGAGGCTACCTCTGGTACATGTAACTGTGGAGGAATCAGAGGCTACCTCTGGTACATGTAACTGTCTAGTAATCAGAGGCTACCTCTGGTACATGTAACTGTCTAGTAATCAGAGGCTACCTCTGGTACATTTAACTGTCTAGTAATCAGAGGCCACCTCTGGTACATGTAACTGTGGAGGAATCAGAGGCTACCTCTGGTACATGTAACTGTGGAGTAATCAGAGGCTACCTCTGGAACATGTAACTGTCTAGTAATCAGAGGCTACCTCTGGTACATGTAACTGTGGATTAATCAGAGGCTACCTCTGGTACATGTAACTGTCTAGTAATCAGAGGCTACCTCTGGTACATGTAACTGTCTAGTAATCAGAGGCTACCTCTGGTACGTGTAACTGTGGAGGAATCAGAGGCTACCTCTGGTACATGTAACTGTCTAGTAATCAGAGGCTACCTCTGGTACATGTAACTGTCTAGTAATCAGAGGACACCTCTGGTACATGTAACTGTCTAGTAATCAGAGGCCACCTCTGGTACATGTAACTGTGGAGGAATCAGAGGTTACCTCTGGTACATGTAACTGTCTAGTAATCAGAGGCTACCTCTGGTACATGTAACTGTCTAGTAATCAGAGGCTACCTCTGGTACATGTAACTGTGGAGGAATCAGAGGCTACATCTGGTACATGTAACTGTGGAGGAATCAGAGGCTACCTCTGGTACATGTAACTGTCTAGTAATCAGAGGCTACCTCTGGTACATGTAACTGTCTAGTAATCAGAGGCTACCTCTGGTACATGTAACTGTGGAGGAATCAGAGGCTACCTCTGGTACATGTAACTGTGGAGGAATCAGAGGCCACCTCTGGTACATGTAACTGTCTAGTAATCAGAGGCTACCTCTGGAAACTACATGTAACTGTCAGAGGCTAACATGTAACTGTGGAGGAATCAGAGGCTACCTCTGGTACATGTAACTGTGGAGGAATCAGAGGCTACCTCTGGTACATGTAACTGTGGAGGAGGAATCAGAGGCTACCTCTGGTACATGTAACTGTCTAGTAATCAGAGGCTACCTCTGGTACATGTAACTGTCTAGTAATCAGAGGCTAACCTCTGGTACATGTA
Source organism: Oncorhynchus nerka (assembly GCF_034236695.1). Lineage (NCBI taxonomy): Eukaryota > Metazoa > Chordata > Actinopteri > Salmoniformes > Salmonidae > Oncorhynchus > Oncorhynchus nerka. The sequence continues at coordinate 81,658,843 of NC_088413.1, read as the reverse complement.
ACTGTGGAGGAATCAGAGGCTACCTCTGGTACATGTAACTGTGGAGGAATCAGTAGGCAGAGGCTACCTCTGGTACATGTAACTGTAGAGAGGCTACTCTGGTACATGTAATCAGAGGCTACCTCTGGTACATGTAACTGTCTAGTAATCAGAGGCTACCTCTGGTACATGTAACTGTGGAGGTAATCAGGAGGCTAGAGGCTCTGGTACATGTAACTGTGGAGTAATCAGAGGCTACCTCTGGTACATGTAACTGTCTAGTAATCAGAGGCTACCTCTGGTACATGTAACTGTCTAGTAATCAGAGGCTACCTCTGGTACATGTAACTGTGGAGGAACCTCTGGTACATGTAACTGTGGAGGAATCTACCTCTGGTACATGTAACTGTCTAGTAATCAGAGGCTACCTCTGGTACATGTAACTGTGGAGTAATCAGAGGCTACCTCTGGTACATGTAACTGAGTAATCAGAGGCTACCTCTGGTACATGTAACTGTCTAGTAATCAGAGGCTACCTCTGGTACATGTAACTGTGGAGTAATCAGAGGCTACCTCTGGTACATGTAACTGTCTAGTAATCAGAGGCTACCTCTGGTACATGTAACTGTGGAGGAATCAGAGGCTACCTCTGGTACATGTAACTTTGGATTAATCAGAGGACACCTCTGGTGCATGTAACTGTGGATTAATTAGAGGACACCTCTGGTACATGTAACTGTGGATTAATCAGAGGACACCTCTGGTGCATGTAACTGTGGATTAATCAGAGGCTACCTCTGGTACATGTAACTGTCTAGTAATCAGAGGCTACCTCTGGTACATGTAACTGTCTAGTAATCAGAGGCTACCTCTGGTACATGTAACTGTGGAGGAATCAGAGGACACCTCTGGTACATGTAACTGTGGAGGAATCAGAGGCTACCTCTGGTACATGTAACTGTCTAGTAATCAGAGGCTACCTCTGATACATGTAACTGTGGAGGAATCAGAGGCTACTTCTGGTACATGTAACTGTCTAGTAATCAGAGGCTACCTCTGGTACATGTAACTGTGGAGGAATCAGAGGACACCTCTGGTACATGTAACTGTGGAGGAATCAGAGGCTACCTCTGGTACATGTAACTGTCTAGTAATCAGAGGACACCTCTGGTACATGTAACTGTCTAGTAATCAGAGGCTACCTCTGGTACATGTAACTGTGGATTAATCAGAGGACACCTCTGGTACATGTAACTGTGGATTAATACAGGGAAGATAAGAGGAGGGGGATAACAGAGCTGAATAAACTTGGAGAGAAAGATCATAATGTTTGTTTATGTTTTGAGTTTCTTTCTTTCCAGCATGGTTTGACCGACACATAAATGGTTTTGGGGTCACAGTTGAGACTGTTCTGAAGTGATTTTGACCGGCACATGAATGTAATGTTTATCTTGAAGTTCTTAGTAAAAACCCATACATGTTGATCGGTCTTCAAAGATGTTATATCTAGCATCCCATTAGGGGGCATAGCGAGAGCTATGAACCACAACCTCTGTAACTAAAGGTATACCCTGACTGTGTGAATACATACTCCTTCTCAACAACACATCGTCACATTTTGAGGACGAGACTAGAATATTCTGCCCTGTTCAGTTTAGAAGACAATCTCTCTCTCTCTCTGTTTGTCTGTTGCCAGTTCTTCTTGTCTTGTCAACCAGCTTGTTTTTCGTACTCCTGTTTTCTTGAGCCTGTGTTCTAGTTATCACGGTTTTGATCATTCTGCCTGCCCTGACCCTGAGCCTACCTGTCCTGACCCTGAGCCTGCCTGCCCTGACCCTGAGCCTACCTGTCATGACCCTGAGCCTGCCTGTCCTGACCCTGAGCCTACCTGTCCTGACCCTGAGCCTACCTGTCCTGACCCTGAGCCTACCTGTCCTGACCCTGAGCCTGCCTGCCCTGACCCTGAGCCTACCTGTCCTGACCCTGAGCCTGCCTGCCCTGACCCTGAGCCTGCCTGCCCTGACCCTGAGCCTGCCTGCCCTGACCCTGAGCCTACCTGTCCTGACCCTGAGCCTGCCTGCCCTGACCCTGAGCCTGCCTTCCCTGACCCTGAGCCTGCCTGCCCTGACCCTGAGCCTGCCTACCTGCCCTGACCCTGAGCCTACCTGCCCTGACCCTGAGCCTGCCTGCCCTGACCCTGAGCCTACCTGCCCTGACCCTGAGCCTGCCTACCTGCCCTGAGCCTGCCTACCTGTCCTGACCCTGAGCCTACCTGCCCTGACCCTGAGCCTGCCTGTCCTGACCCTGAGCCTGCCTGCCCTGACCCTGAGCCTGCCTACCTGCCCTGACCCTGAGCCTGCCTGTCCTGAACCTGAGCCTACCTGCCCTGACCCTGAGCCTGCCTGCCCTGACCCTGAGCCTACCTGCCCTGACCCTGAGCCTACCTGTCCTGACCCTGAGCCTACCTGTCCTTGACCTGTTGTTTGCCTGCCCCATGTTTATATAAGAAACGTCTGTTATTTCAACTGTCTGCATCTGTGTCTTTTTCTGAGCCGTGATGGACACGCCTACTCATCCCAGAGTTTTTCTTTATTTGTACTCTTTTCTACATAGAATAATAGTGAAGACATCAAAACTATGAAATAACACATATGGAATCATGTAGTAACCAAAATAGTGTTTAAAAAAAATCAAGATTCTTCAAAGTAGCCATCCTTTACCTTGGTGACAGCTTTGCACACTCTTGGCATTCTCTCAACCAGCTTCATGAGGTGGTCACCTGGAATGCATTTAAATTAACAGGTGTGCCCTGTTAAAAGTTCATTTGTGGAAATGTTTTACTTCTTAATGCATTTGAGCCAATCAGTTGTGTTGTGGCAAGGTAGTGGTAGTGTACAGAAGATAGGCCTATTTGGATGGGGGGGTGGGGGTAGTTCAGCTAGTGTTGTTTTTCCTGGTGGGGTAGTTTAGCTAGTGGGGTTGATATCTCTGGGGTGGGAGGGGTAGTTCAGCCAGTGTGGTTGATATCTCTGGGGGTAGTTCAGCTAGTGTGGTTGATATCTCTGGGGGTAGTTCAGCTAGTGTGGTTGATATCTCTGGGGGTAGTTCAGCTAGTGTGGTTGATATCTCTGGGGGGGTAGTTCAGCTAGTGTGGTTGATATCTCTGGGGGGGGGGTAGTTCAGCTAGTGTGGTTGATATCTCTGGGGGGGTAGTTCAGCTAGTGTGGTTGATATCTCTGGGGGGGGTAGTTCAGCTAGTGTGGTTGATATCTCTGGGGGGTAGTTCAGCTAGTGTGGTTGATATCTCTGGGGGGGATAGTTCAGCTAGTGTGGTTGATATCTCTGGGGGGGGGGTAGTTCAGCTAGTTCAGCCAGTGTGGTTGATATCTCTGGGGGGTAGTTCAGCTAGTGGGGTTGATATCTCTGGGGGGTAGTTCAGCTAGTGTGGTTGATATCTCTGGGGGTAGTTCAGCTAGTGTGGTTGATATCTCTGGGGGGTAGTTCAGCTAGTGTGGTTGATATCTCTGGGGGGGTGGTTCAGCTAGTGTGGTTGATATCTCTGGGGGGTAGTTCAGCTAGTGTGGTTGATATCTCTGGGGGGGTAGTTCAGCTAGTGTGGTTGATATCTCTGGGGGGTAGTTCAGCTAGTGTGGTTGATATCTCTGGGGGGGGTAGTTCAGCTAGTGTGGTTGATATCTCTGGGGGGGTAGTTCAGCTAGTGTGGTTGATATCTCTGGGGGGGGTAGTTCAGCTAGTGTGGTTGATATCTCTGGGGGGGTAGTTCAGCTAGTGTGGTTGATATCTCTGGGGGGTAGTTCAGCTAGTGTGGTTGATATCTCTGGGGGGTTCAGCTAATGTGGTAGTTTCAGCTAGTGTGGTTGATATCTCTGGGGGGGTTTCAGCTAGTGTGGTTGATATCTCTGGGGGGGGTAGTTCAGCTAGTGTGGTTGATATCTCTGGGGGGGGTAGTTCAGCTAGTGTGGTTGATATCTCTGGGGGGTAGTTCAGCTAGTGTGGTTGATATCTCTGGGGGGGGTAGTTCAGCCAGTGTGGTTGATATCTCTGGGGGTAGTTCAGCTAGTGTGGTTGATATCTCTGGGGGTAGTTCAGCTAGTGTGGTTGATATCTCTGGGGGTAGTTCAGCTAGTGTGGTTGATATCTCTGGGGGGTAGTTCAGCTAGTGTGGTTGATATCTCTGGGGGGGGGGTAGTTCAGCTAGTGTGGTTGATATCTCTGGGGGATAGTTCAGCTAGTGTGGTTGATATCTCTGGGGGTAGTTCAGCTAGTGTGGTTGATATCTCTGGGGGGTAGTTCAGCCAGTGTGGTTGATATCTCTGGGGGGGGGGGTAGTTCAGCTAGTGTGGTTGATATCTCTGGGGGTAGTTCAGCCAGTGGGGTTGATATCTCTGGGGGGGGTAGTTCAGCTAGTGTGGTTGATATCTCTGGGGGGTAGTTCAGCTAGTGTGGTTGATATCTCTGGGGGGGGTAGTTCAGCCAGTGTGGTTGATATCTCTGGGGGGGTAGTTCAGCTAGTGTGGTTAATATCTCTGGGGGGTAGTTCAGCTAGTGTGGTTGATATCTCTGGGGGTAGTTCAGCTAGTGTGGTTGATATCTCTGGGGGGGTAGTTCAGCTAGTGTGGTTGATATCTCTGGGGGGGGTAGTTCAGCTAGTGTGGTTGATATCTCTGGGGGGGGATAGTTCAGCTAGTGTGGTTGATATCTCAGGGGGTAGTTCAGCTAGTGTGGTTGATATCTCTGGGGGGGGTAGTTCAGCTAGTGTGGTTGATATCTCTGGGGGGGGGTAGTTCAGCTAGTGTGGTTGATATCTCTGGGGGGGTAGTTCAGCTAGTGTGGTTGATATCTCTGGGGGGGTAGTTCAGCTAGTGTGGTTGATATCTCTGGGGGGTAGTTCAGCTAGTGTGGTTGATATCTCTGGGGGTAGTTCAGCTAGTGTGGTTGATATCTCTGGGGGGGTAGTTCAGCTAGTGTGGTTGATATCTCTGGGGGGTAGTTCAGCTAGTGTGGTTGATATCTCTGGGGGGGGTAGTTCAGCTAGTGTGGTTGATATCTCTGGGGGGGTAGTTCAGCTAGTTCAGCTAGTGTGGTTGATATCTCTGGGGGGGGTAGTTCAGCTAGTGTGGTTGATATCTCTGGGGGGTAGTTCAGCTAGTGTGGTTGATATCTCTGGGGGGTAGTTCAGCTAGTGTGGTTGATATCTCTGGGGGGTAGTTCAGCTAGTGTGGTTGATATCTCTGGGGGTTCAGCTAGTGTGGTTGATATCTCTGGGGCCAGTGTGGTTGATATCTCTGGGGGGTAGTTCAGCTAGTGTGGTTGATATCTCTGGGGGGTAGTTCAGCTAGTGTGGTTGATATCTCTGGGGGGGTAGTTCAGCTAGTGTGGTTGATATCTCTGGGGGGTAGTTCAGCTAGTGTGGTTGATATCTCTGGGGGGGGGTAGTTCAGCTAGTGTGGTTGATATCTCTGGGGGGGGGTAGTTCAGCTAGTGTGGTTGATATCTCTGGGGGGTAGTTCAGCTAGTGTGGTTGATATCTCTGGGGGGTAGTTCAGCTAGTGTGGTTGATATCTCTGGGGGGGGTAGTTCAGCTAGTGTGGTTGATATCTCTGGGGGGGTAGTTCAGCTAGTGTGGTTGATATCTCTGGGGGGGTAGTTCAGCTAGTGTGGTTGATATCTCTGGGGGGGGGTAGTTCAGCTAGTGTGGTTGATATCTCTGGGGGGTGGTAGTTCAGCTAGTGTGGTTGATATCTCTGGGGGGTAGTTCAGCTAGTGTGGTTGATATCTCTGGGGGGGTAGTTCAGCTAGTGTGGTTGATATCTCTGGGGGGTAGTTCAGCTAGTGTGGTTGATATCTCTGGGGGGGGTAGTTCAGCTAGTGTGGTTGATATCTCTGGGGGGGATTCAGCTAGTGTGGTTGATATCTCTGGGGGGTAGTTCAGCTAGTGTGGTTGATATCTCTGGGGGGGTAGTTCAGCTAGTGTGGTTGATATCTCTGGGGGTAGTTCAGTTCAGTGTGGTTGATATCTCTGGGGGGTAGTTCAGCTAGTGTGGTTGATATCTCTGGGGGGGGGTAGTTCAGCTAGTGTGGTTGATATCTCTGGGGGGGTAGTTCAGCTAGTGTGGTTGATATCTCTGGGGGGTAGTTCAGCTAGTGTGGTTGATATCTCTGGGGGGTAGTTCAGCTAGTGTGGTTGATATCTCTGGGGGGTAGTTCAGCTAGTGTGGTTGATATCTCTGGGGGGGTAGTTCAGCTAGTGTGGTTGATATCTCTGGGGGGGGTAGTTCAGCTAGTGTGGTTGATATCTCTGATATCTGTGGTTGATATCTCTGGGGGGTAGTTCAGCTAGTGTGGTTGATATCTCTGGGGGGTAGTTCAGCTAGTGTGGTTGATATCTCTGGGGGGGGTAGTTCAGCTAGTGTGGTTGATATCTCTGGGGGGGGTAGTTCAGCTAGTGTGGTTGATATCTCTGGGGGGTAGTTCAGCTAGTGTGTTTGATATCTCTGGGGGGGGTAGTTCAGCTAGTGTGGTTGATATCTCTGGGGGGTAGTTCAGCTAGTGTGGTTGATATCTCTGGGGGGGTAGTTCAGCTAGTGTGGTTGATATCTCTGGGGGGGTAGTTCAGCTAGTGTGGTTGATATCTCTGGGGGGTAGTTCAGCTAGTGTGGTTGATATCTCTGGGGGGGGTAGTTCAGCTAGTGTGGTTGATATCTCTGGGGGGGGGTAGTTCAGCTAGTGTGGTTGATATCTCTGGGGGGGGGGTAGTTCAGCTAGTGTGGTTAATATCTCTGGGGGGTAGTTCAGCTAGTGTGGTTGATATCTCTGGGGGTAGTTCAGCTAGTGTGGTTGATATCTCTGGGGGGTAGTTCAGCCAGTGTGGTTGATATCTCTGGGGGGGGTAGTTCAGCTAGTGTGGTTAATATCTCTGGGGGGGGTAGTTCAGCTAGTGTGGTTGATATCTCTGGGGGGGGTAGTTCAGCTAGTGTGGTTGATATCTCTGGGGGTTCAGCTAGTTCAGCTAGTGTGGTTGATATCTCTGGGGGGGGTAGTTCAGCTAGTGTGGTTGATATCTCTGGGGGGGTAGTTCAGCTAGTGTGGTTGATATCTCTGGGGGGTAGTTCAGCTAGTGTGGTTGATATCTCTGGGGGGTAGTTCAGCTAGTGTGGTTGATATCTCTGGGGGGGGTTAGTTCAGCTAGTGTGGTTGATATCTCTGGGGGGGGTAGTTCAGCTAGTGTGGTTAATATCTCTGGGGGGTAGTTCAGCTAGTGTGGTTGATATCTCTGGGGGGGTAGTTCAGCTAGTGTGGTTGATATCTCTGGGGGGGGTAGTTCAGCCAGTGTGGTTGATATCTCTGGGGGGTAGTTCAGCTAGTGTGGTTGATATCTCTGGGGGGGTAGTTCAGCTAGTGTGGTTGATATCTCTGGGGGGTAGTTCAGCTAGTGTGGTTGATATCTCTGGGGGGGGTAGTTCAGCTAGTGTGGTTGATATCTCTGGGGGGGTAGTTCAGCTAGTGTGGTTGATATCTCTGGGGGGTAGTTCAGCTAGTGTGGTTGATATCTCTGGGGGGGTAGTTCAGCTAGTGTGGTTGATATCTCTGGGGGGTAGTTCAGCTAGTGTGGTTGATATCTCTGGGGGGGGTAGTTCAGCTAGTGTGGTTGATATCTCTGGGGGGGGGGTAGTTCAGCTAGTGTGGTTGATATCTCTGGGGGGGTAGTTCAGCTAGTGTGGTTGATATCTCTGGGGGGGGTAGTTCAGCTAGTGTGGTTGATATCTCTGGGGGGGGGTAGTTCAGCTAGTGTGGTTGATATCTCTGGGGGGTAGTTCAGCTAGTGTGGTTGATATCTCTGGGGGGTAGTTCAGCTAGTGTGGTTGATATCTCTGGGGGGGTAGTTCAGCTAGTGTGGTTGATATCTCTGGGGGGTAGTTCAGCTAGTGTGGTTGATATCTCTGGGGGGGGGTAGTTCAGCTAGTGTGGTTGATATCTCTGGGGGGTAGTTCAGCTAGTGTGGTTGATATCTCTGGGGGGTAGTTCAGCTAGTGTGGTTGATATCTCTGGGGGGGGTAGTTCAGCTAGTGTGGTTGATATCTCTGGGGGGGGTAGTTCAGCTAGTGTGGTTGATATCTCTGGGGGTAGTTCAGCTAGTGTGGTTGATATCTCTGGGGGGGTAGTTCAGCTAGTGTGGTTGATATCTCTGGGGGGGGTAGTTCAGCTAGTGTGGTTGATATCTCTGGGGGGGGGTAGTTCAGCTAGTGTGGTTGATATCTCTGGGGGGGGTAGTTCAGCTAGTGTGGTTGATATCTCTGGGGGGGGTAGTTCAGCTAGTGTGGTTGATATCTCTGGGGGGTAGTTCAGCTAGTGTGGTTGATATCTCTGGGGGGGTAGTTCAGCTAGTGTGGTTGATATCTCTGGGGGGTAGTTCAGCTAGTGTGGTTGATATCTCTGGGGGGTAGTTCAGCTAGTGTGGTTGATATCTCTGGGGGGGGGTAGTTCAGCTAGTGTGGTTGATATCTCTGGGGGGTAGTTCAGCTAGTGTGGTTGATATCTCTGGGGGTAGTTCAGCTAGTGTGGTTGATATCTCTGGGGGGGGTAGTTCAGCTAGTGTGGTTGATATCTCTGGGGGGGTAGTTCAGCTAGTGTGGTTGATATCTCTGGGGGGGTAGTTCAGCTAGTGTGGTTGATATCTCTGGGGGGTAGTTCAGCTAGTGTGGTTGATATCTCTGGGGGGGTAGTTCAGCTAGTGTGGTTGATATCTCTGGGGGGGTAGTTCAGCTAGTGTGGTTGATATCTCTGGGGGGGGTAGTTCAGCTAGTGTGGTTGATATCTCTGGGGGGGTAGTTCAGCTAGTGTGGTTGATATCTCTGGGGGGGTAGTTCAGCTAGTGTGGTTGATATCTCTGGGGGGGGTAGTTCAGCTAGTGTGGTTGATATCTCTGGGGGGGGTAGTTCAGCTAGTGTGGTTGATATCTCTGGGGGGGGTAGTTCAGCTAGTGTGGTTGATATCTCTGGGGGGTAGTTCAGCTAGTGTGGTTGATATCTCTGGGGGGTAGTTCAGCTAGTGTGGTTGATATCTCTGGGGGGGTAGTTCAGCCAGTGTGGTTGATATCTCTGGGGGGGGGTAGTTCAGCTAGTGTGGTTAATATCTCTGGGGGGTAGTTCAGCTAGTGTGGTTGATATCTCTGGGGGGGGGTAGTTCAGCTAGTGTGGTTGATATCTCTGGGGGGTAGTTCAGCTAGTGTGGTTGATATCTCTGGGGGGTAGTTCAGCTAGTGTGGTTGATATCTCTGGGGGGGTAGTTCAGCTAGTGTGGTTGATATCTCTGGGGGGGGGTAGTTCAGCTAGTGTGGTTGATATCTCTGGGGAGGGGGTAGTTCAGCTAGTGTGGTTGATATCTCTGGGGGGGGGTAGTTCAGCTAGTGTGGTTGATATCTCTGGGGGGGTAGTTCAGCTAGTGTGGTTGATATCTCTGGGGAGGGGGTAGTTCAGCTAGTGTGGTTGATATCTCTGGGGGGTAGTTCAGCTAGTGTGGTTGATATCTCTGGGGGGGGTAGTTCAGCTAGTGTGGTTGATATCTCTGGGGGTAGTTCAGCTAGTGTGGTTGATATCTCTGGGGGGGTAGTTCAGCTAGTGTGGTTAATATCTCTGGGGGGGTAGTTCAGCTAGTGTGGTTGATATCTCTGGGGGGGGTAGTTCAGCTAGTGTGGTTGATATCTCTGGGGGGGGGGGGTAGTTCAGCTAGTGTGGTTGATATCTCTAATTTGATAGTATTTTACATTAAACTGTTGTTTAATGTTGTTGTTTTTGCATCATATAACTGATCCTATGAGATAGGAGAGTACAGGTGCCAAACTTTATACTAGAGTTGTTGTCCTCGTACCTGCAGGCCAAGTCAGTGGTTCTACACTTTCAAAGATAGATGTAACAAACAGTGTATGGGTGTTTCTCTGACTGTCTGACTGTCATCCAGGTGTCCCTGGTATATAGGTCTACCCTTGTATCAAATTATACTATTTGACTAAAAAGGGAGAAGTTTCTCAGAGTTGACCTTCCATTGACCTAAATGTCAGATTACACAGAAATCAACCCAGGAGTCTAAACTATCCTAGATTATACACTGACCTCTGGAGGGTAAATGTCAGATTACACAGAAATGAAACCAGGAGTCTAAACTATCCTAGATTATACACTGACCTCTGGAGGGTAAATGTCAGATTACACAGAAATGAAACCAGAAGTCTAAACTATCCTAGATTATACACTGACCTCTGGAGGGTAAATGTCAGATTACACAGAAATGAACCCAGGAGTCTAAACTATCATGGATTATACACTGACCTCTGGAGGGTAAATGTCAGATTACACAGAAATGAAACCAGGAGTCTAAACTATCCTAGATTATACACTGACCTCTGGAGGGTAAATGTCAGATTACACAGAAATGAAACCAGGAGTCTAAACTATCCTAGATTATACACTGACCTCTGGAGGGTAAATGTCAGATTACACAGAAATGAAACCAGGAGTCTAAACTATCATGGATTATACACTGACCTCTGGAGGGTAAATGTCAGATTACACAGAAATGAAACCAGGAGTCTAAACTATCCTAGATTATACACTGACCTCTGGAGGGTAAATGTCAGATTACACAGAAATGAAACCAGGAGTCTAAACTATCCTAGATTATACACTGACCTCTGGAGGGTAAATGTCAGATTACACAGAAATGAAACCAGGAGTCTAAACTATCCTAGATTATACACTGACCTCTGGAGGGTAAATGTCAGATTACACAGAAATGAAACCAGGAGTCTAAACTATCCTAGATTATACACTGACCTCTGGAGGGTAAATGTCAGATTACACAGAAATGAAACCAGGAGTCTAAACTATCCTAGATTATACACTGACCTCTGGAGGGTAAATGTCAGATTACACAGAAATGAAACCAGGAGTCTAAACTATCCTAGATTATACACTGACCTCTGGAGGGTAAATGTCAGATTACACAGAAATGAAACCAGGAGTCTAAACTATCCTAGATTATACACTGACCTCTGGAGGGTAAATGTCAGATTACACAGAAATGAACCCAGGAGTCTAAACTATCCTAGATTATACACTGACCTCTGGAGGGTAAATGTCAGATTACACAGAAATGAAACCAGGAGTCTAAACTATCCTAGATTATACACTGACCTCTGGAGGGTAAATGTCAGATTACACAGAAATCAACCCAGGAGTCTAAACTATCCTAGATTATACACTGACCTCTGGAGGGTAAATGTCAGATTACACAGAAATCAACCCAGGAGTCTAAACTATCCTAGATTATACACTGACCTCTGGAGGGTAAATGTCAGATTACACAGAAATGAACCCAGGAGTCTAAACTATCCTAGATTATACACTGACCTCTGGAGGGTAAATGTCAGATTACACAGAAATCAACCCAGGAGTCTAAACTATCCTAGATTATACACTGACCTCTGGAGGGTAAATGTCAGATTACACAGAAATCAACCCAGGAGTCTAAACTATCCTAGATTATACACTGACCTCTGGAGGGTAAATGTCAGATTACACAGAAATCAACCCAGGAGTCTAAACTATCCTAGATTATACACTGACCTCTGGAGGGTAAATGTCAGATTACACAGAAATGAACCCAGGAGTCTAAACTATCCTAGATTATACACTGACCTCTGGAGGGTAAATGTCAGATTACACAGAAATGAAACCAGGAGTCTAAACTATCCTAGATTATACACTGACCTCTGGAGGGTAAATGTCAGATTACACAGAAATGAAACCAGGAGTCTAAACTATCCTAGATTATACACTGACCTCTGGAGGGTAAATGTCAGATTACACAGAAATGAAACCAGGAGTCTAAACTATCCTAGATTATACACTGACCTCTGGAGGGTAAATGTCAGATTACACAGAAATGAAACCAGGAGTCTAAACTATCCTAGATTATACACTGACCTCTGGAGGGTAAATGTCAGATTACACAGAAATGAAACCAGGAGTCTAAACTATCATGGATTATACACTGACCTCTGGAGGGTAAATGTCAGATTACACAGAAATGAAACCAGGAGTCTAAACTATCCTAGATTATACACTGACCTCTGGAGGGTAAATGTCAGATTACACAGAAATGAAACCAGGAGTCTAAACTATCCTAGATTATACACTGACCTCTGGAGGGTAAATGTCAGATTACACAGAAATGAAACCAGGAGTCTAAACTATCCTAGATTATACACTGACCTCTGGAGGGTAAATGTCAGATTACACAGAAATGAAACCAGGAGTCTAAACTATCCTAGATTATACACTGACCTCTGGAGGGTAAATGTCAGATTACACAGAAATGAAACCAGGAGTCTAAACTATCCTAGATTATACACTGACCTCTGGAGGGTAAATGTCAGATTACACAGAAATGAAACCAGGAGTCTAAACTATCCTGGATTCAATTCCATGATTTGAGATATAAAACAAAAAGAAAACATATTTAAGATTCCCTCTAAATACATATTAATCCCTGATTGATATTACATCTTTCTGTTTTTACAAACAAAATGGAACAATATAATGGTACTGTAATTACTACAGCAGATATGATCAAATGGAAGTTACAATCACGTTAGATGGTTCTGGAAGTTTAGGACTGAAGGTTGACAGCTCTATGACAGACAGTTACTGTCACATGATGCTGTATGGAGAGGGGGGTTGTTGGGTGAAGAGGGGAGGGGGTTGTTGGGTGAAGAGGGGAGGGGGTGTTGGGTGAAGAGGGGAGGGGGGGTTGTTGGGTGAAGAGGGGAGGGGGGTGCTGTTGGGTGAAGGGGGAGGGGGGTGTTGTTGGGTAAAGGGGGAGGGGGGGTTGTTGGGTGAAGAGGGGAGGGGGCGTTGTTGGGTGAAGAGGGGGTTGTTGGGTGAAGAGGGAGGGGGGCTGTTGGGGTGAAGAGGGGAGGGGGGTTGTTGGGTGAAGAGGGGAGGGGGTGTTGTTGGGTGAAGAGGGAGGGGGTTGTTGGGTGAAGAGGGGAGGGGGGGTTGTTGGGTGAAGAGGGGAGGGGGCTGTTGGGTGAAGAGGGAGGGGGCTGTTGGGTGAAGAGGGGAGGGGGTTGTTGGGTGAAGAGGGGAGGGGGTGTTGTTGGGTGAAGAGGGGAGGGGGTGTTGTTGGGTGAAGAGGGGAGGGGGGGGGGTTGTTGGGTGAAGAGGGGGGGCGTTTTAGAGACTTAGAGAGAGGCGTCAACTCCACTATAGGACGAAATGGAAACAAAACATTACCTGTCCCCTCCTGTTCCTCTGTCTTCTCTCCTTCCTCCCTTCTGCTTTTCGCTGTTGACAGAAATAGAAAGAGTCCGTTTGGAACAGGAACCCCCATATCAACACACCTGCTGCTACAGACAGATACTGAGAAGGAGAGATGAGAGATAGAGAGATGGAGAGAGAGACCAGGTGGGGGGAAGGAGGGAAGAGAAAGAAGAGAGAATGAGAGAGAATTAGTGTTTTTGTGTGATGCTTTAACACTGTGGGGACAGGGGGCCACGGTGATATATTCACATAGAGACGCCGTACAAAAACCTCCTCCCATTCACTTCCATACAAAAACCTCCTCCCATTCACTTCCATACAAAAACTTCCTCCCATTCACTTCCATACAAAAACAACCTCCTCCCATTCACTTCCATCCAACCTCCTATTCAAAAAAACAACCTCCTCCCATTCACTTCCACTTCCATACAAAAACAACCTCCTCCCATTCACTTCCATACAAAAACAACCTCCTCCCATTCACTTCCATACAAAAACAACCTCCTCCCATTCACTTCCATACAAAAACAACCTCCTCCCATTCACTTCCATACAAAACCTTCCTCTCGTTCATTTCCGTACAGGAGAGTTCTGGGGGTAATTCACACACATTGAGGAGACTGTTAAGGAGCCTGGAGAGATGCTTCTCAAGAGATCGATAAAACTGAACAGGATTTTCTTCGTAAACATCAAGTTAAATTCATTAGATATTGGAGTTTGTTTGATTCCTGCTTGACAACAAAACGTATTCTAACCCAACTAGGTGATGGTGTTTTAAAAAGTCCCCAAGGATTGTCTGTTCATTTTCCCTAGAGGGTGAATGACAGAGAGATACTAGTATCTGTTCTCTGTATCTCTGAGTATCTCTGTTCATTTTACCTAGAGGGTGAATGACAGAGAGATCTGAGGTAGTATCTGTTCTCTGTATCTCTGAGTATCTCTGTTCATTTTCCCTAGAGGGTGAATGACAGAGAGATCTGAGGTAGTATCTGTTCTCTGTATCTCTGAGTATCTCTGTTCATTTTCCCTAGAGGATGAATGACAGAGAGATCTGAGGTAGTATCTGTATCTCTGAGTATCTCTGTTCATTTTCCCTAGAGGATGAATGACAGAGAGATACTAGTATCTGTTCTCTGTATCTGTTCTTTTACTGTGAATGACTACTAGTATCTGTATCTCTGAGTATCTCTGTTCATTTTCCCTAGAGGGTGAATGACAGAGAGATCTGAGGTATGTTTGGAATAGGAGAGTAGCGATGTGACACTGGAAGTGTGCCCTACTTTGGAAAAGGAACAAAGCTCACTGTTTTAGGTAAGTTAACTTCTTAAAGATTCATAATATGTATGTAAATATGTAACCCTGAAGGTGTTTCGTTGCCAATAAGAGTCTCCTAAAGTGGTCAATCTGAACTAAAGGGTTGATGTGAAAACGCTGTGACTTTAAACCAACCAGCCTTCTTTGGCAAAGGAACCAAACTCACTGTTTTAGGTAAATACTTCCTACTTAATTATCGTGAAATGTATGATTTTCTTTCTTCATAAAAACATGAATAATTGACTAAAAGCAAGCATTCTTAAAGTATTTCTGATGCCAAAAGCATAGAACAAGGCAGTAGTAGTTGGTCCATTACTGCTCAGTATGTCCACACTGTGACAACTATAATCCTGCATTGTTTGGAGCAGGAACCAAACTGACTGTTCTGGGTAAGAGAATATTCACCATGATGGAACGAATGGGTCTCTATGTGTGGTGTAGTAGCATAGTGATGTGAAGAGTTAGTTGGTTGTGGATTCAGTATATTAAATGAGTTCATACTAGTGTTACTCAATGCTTTTTGATGTTAAGCCTGTACACTGTGCCAACTATGAGGCACATTTCGGTTCAGGCACCAAATTAACAGTTCTCGGTAAGTCATCCATACACTGTGTTTGCCTTTATGTGTCGTTTGAGTTAGACGACGTAATTGTGAGAAGAGAGATGTGATATCCTAGTAGATTATAGTATGTTTGTCTCATCTATGTGTTCTAAACTGGTAAGAACAGGGTGTTGGTTGGTATTAGGAGAATAGATTTATCAAAGGTCGTGATCGGGGATGGAAAGTTCTAGAAAACAGCACAGCTAGAGACTAAATCTATACTAGAGCAGTGTTGCTCAGCACGTCTATACTGTATATCTATATTAGAGCAGTGTTCCACTGTACTGTGTTAATGGTGCCAGGCTCAGCACGTCTATATATCTATACTAGAGCAGTGTTGCTCAGCACGTCTATATATCTATATTAGAGCAGTGTTCCACTGTACTGTGTTAATGGTGCCTGGCTCAGCACGTCTATATATCTATATTAGAGCAGTGTTGCTCAGCACGTCTATATATCTATACTAGAGCAGTATTCCACTGTACTGTGTTAATGGTGCCTGGCTCAGCACGTCTATACTGTATATCTATATTAGAGCAGTGTTGCTCAGCACATCTATATATCTATACTAGAGCAGTGTTGCTCAGCACGTCTATATATCTATACTAGAGCAGTATTCCACTGTACTGTGTTAATGGTGCCTGGCTCAGCACGTCTATACTGTATATCTATATTAGAGCAGTGTTGCTCAGCACATCTATATATCTATACTAGAGCAGTGTTGCTCAGCACGTCTATATATCTATACTAGAGCAGTGTTTCACTGTACTGTGTTAATGGTGCCTGGCTCAGCACGTCTATACTGTATATCTATACTAGAGCAGTGTTGCTCAGCACGTCTATATATCTATACTAGAGCAGTATTCCACTGTACTGTGTTAATGGTGCCAGGCTCAGCACGTCTATATATCTATACTAGAGCAGTGTTGCTCAGCACGTCTATACTGTATATCTATATTAGAGCAGTGTTGCTCAGCACGTCTATACTGTATATCTATATTAGAGCAGTGTTGCTCAGCACGTCTATATATCTATACTAGAGCAGTGTTGCTCAGCACGTCTATATATCTATACTAGAGCAGTATTCCACTGTACTGTGTTAATGGTGCCAGGCTCAGCACGTCTATATATCTATACTAGAGCAGTGTTGCTCAGCACGTCTATATATCTATACTAGAGCAGTATTCCACTGTACTGTGTTAATGGTGCCAGGCTCAGCACGTCTATACTGTATATCTATATTAGAGCAGTGTTGCTCAGCACGTCTATACTGTATATCTATACTAGAGCAGTGTTGCTCAGCACGTCTATATATCTATACTAGAGCAGTATTCCACTGTACTGTGTTAATGGTGCCAGGCTCAGCACGTCTATACTGTATATCTATATTAGAGCAGTGTTGCTCAGCACGTCTATATATCTATACTAGGGCAGTGTTGCTCAGCACGTCTATATATCTATACTAGAGCAGTGTTGCTCAGCACGTCTATATATCTATACTAGAGCAGTATTCCACTGTACTGTGTTAATGGTGCCAGGCTCAGCACGTCTATATATCTATATTAGAGCAGTGTTGCTCAGCACGTCTATATATCTATACTAGAGCAGTGTTTCACTGTACTGTGTTAATGGTGCCAGGCTCAGCACGTCTATATATCTATACTAGAGCAGTGTTGCTCAGCACGTCTATATATCTATACTAGAGCAGTGTTTCACTGTACTGTGTTAATGGTGCCGGCCAGACTGACTTCAGCGGAGGAACCCGGTTAACTGTTCTAGACAAAACACCAAAATAAAAATAATACAATTAACCAAATGACTGTTGGAGATGGAAACCTCTTACATTTCATTAGAAAAATAGTCACAATAATGTATTTGGTTATAATTGAGATTATACCCGTGGCTGAGTTACTGTGAAGAGTATTTGAATGTACTTCTAAACAGAGTAACAAAGGTTGAGAAAGTCCAGAGTCCTTGTCAGAACTAGAGACTTTAGGATACATCCTTGTCGCTCTGTGCTCGTACTCGGGAAGCATACTTTGGAGCCGGCACCAAACTCACCGTTTTAGGTAAGAAAATATACTACCAAATGTTACGAACTAGCATGGAGAAAACATGTACAATATTCTGCAATATAAAAACCGTTACACTTTAAACTAAAAGGTTATTTTAATGTAACTGGATCACAGTAAAAACATCAGTTATCTTCCTCTGACATTTTACACAACAAGGTATCAGATCCAGGATTGAGATATCTATGCCCAGACCCAGTCTACATCTCTCATGGTATTGAGGTATAAAGTGGTCTGGTTCTATGCCCAGACCCAGTCTCCATCTCTCATGGTATTGAGGTATAAAGTGGTCTGGTTCTATGCCCAGACCCAGTCTACATCTCTCATGGTATTGAGGTATAAAGTGGTCTGGCTCTATGCCCAGACCCAGTCTACATCTCTCATGGTATTGAGGTATAAAGTGGTCTGGTTCTATGCCCAGACCCAGTCTACATCTCTCATGGTATTGAGGTATAAAGTGGTCTGGTTCTATGCCCAGACCCAGTCTACATCTCTCATGGTATTGAGGTATAAAGTGGTCTGGCTCTATGCCCAGACCCAGTCTACATCTCTCATGGTATTGAGGTATAAAGTGGTCTGGCTCTATGTCCAGACCCAGTCTACATCTCTCATGGTATTGAGGTATAAAGTGGTCTGGTTCTATGCCCAGACCCAGTCTCATGGTATTGAGGTATAAAGTGGTCTGGCTCTATGCCCAGACCCAGTCTCATGGTATTGAGGTATAAAGTGGTCTGGCTCTATGCCCAGACCCAGTCTACATCTCTCATGGTATTGAGGTATAAAGTGGTCTGGTTCTATGCCCAGACCCAGTCTACATCTCTCATGGTATTGAGGTATAAAGTGGTCTGGTTCTATGCCCAGACCCAGTCTACATCTCTCATGGTATTGAGGTATAAAGTGGTCTGGCTCTATGCCCAGACCCAGTCTACATCTCTCATGGTATTGAGGTATAAAGTGGTCTGGTTCTATGCCCAGACCCAGTCTACATCTCTCATGGTATTGAGGTATAAAGTGGTCTGGTTCTATGCCCAGACCCAGTCTACATCTCTCATGGTATTGAGGTATAAAGTGGTCTGGTTCTATGCCCAGACCCAGTCTACATCTCTCATGGTATTGAGGTATAAAGTGGTCTGGCTCTATGCCCAGACCCAGTCTCATGGTATTGAGGTATAAAGTGGTCTGGCTCTATGCCCAGACCCAGTCTACATCTCTCATGGTATTGAGGTATAAAGTGGTCTGGCTCTATGCCCAGACCCAGTCTACATCTCTCATGGTATTGAGGTATAAAGTGGTCTGGTTCTATGCCCAGACCCAGTCTACATCTCTCATGGTATTGAGGTATAAAGTGGTCTGGCTCTATGCCCAGACCCAGTCTACATCTCTCATGGTATTGAGGTATAAAGTGGTCTGGCTCTATGCCCAGACCCAGTCTCCATCTCTCATGGTATTGAGGTATAAAGTGGTCTGGTTCTATGCCCAGACCCAGTCTCCATCTCTCATGGTATTGAGGTATAAAGTGGTCTGGTTCTATGCCCAGACCCAGTCTACATCTCTCATGGTATTGAGGTATAAAGTGGTCTGGTTCTATGCCCAGACCCAGTCTACATCTCTCATGGTATTGAGGTATAAAGTGGTCTGGCTCTATGCCCAGACCCAGTCTCATGGTATTGAGGTATAAAGTGGTCTGGCTCTATGCCCAGACCCAGTCTCATGGTATTGAGGTATAAAGTGGTCTGGTTCTATGCCCAGACCCAGTCTCCATCTCTCATGGTATTGAGGTATAAAGTGGTCTGGCTCTATGCCCAGACCCAGTCTCCATCTCTCATGGTATTGAGGTATAAAGTGGTCTGGTTCTATGCCCAGACCCAGTCTCCATGTCTCATGGTATTGAGGTATAAAGTGGTCTGGTTCTATGCCCAGACCCAGTCTACATGTCTCATGGTATTGAGGTATAAAATGGTCTGGTTCTATGACCAGACCCAGTCTACATGTCTCATGGTTCTAGTTGTTATCAGCTCTGTTATGAGCGGTGAGTTTCAAGACACAGACTTACTACGACAATGGAACTAGACTCACAGTCTGAGGTAAAGGCAAGACTAGGGTATATATAACTAGACTCTGCTAGAGTCGTGAGGAGCACATTAGGGTGTATATAACTAGACTCTGCTAGAGTCGTGAGGAGCACATTAGGGTGTATATAACTAGACTCTGCTAGAGTCGTGAGGAGCACATTAGGGTGTATATAACTAGACTCTGAGCACATTAGGGTGTATATAACTAGACTCTGCTAGAGTCGTGAGGAGCACATTAGGGTGTATATAACTAGACTCTGCTAGAGTCGTGAGGAGCACATTAGGGTGTATAGAACTAGACTCTGCTAGAGTCGTGAGGAGCACATTAGGGTGTATATAACTAGACTCTGCTAGAGTCGTGAGGAGCACATTAGGGTGTATATAACTAAACTCTGCTAGAGTCGTGAGGAGCACATTAGGGTGTATATAACTAGACTCTGCTAGGGTTGTCAGGAGCACATTAGGGTGTATATAACTAGACTCTGCTAGAGTCGTGAGGAGCACATTAGGGTGTATATAACTAGACTCTGCTAGAGTCGTGAGGAGCACATTAGGGTGTATATAACTAGACTCTGCTAGAGTCGTGAGGAGCACATTAGGGTGTATATAACTAGACTCTGCTAGAGTCATGAGGAGCACATTAGGGTGTATATAACTAGACTCTGCTAGAGTCGTGAGGAGCACATTAGGGTGTATATAACTAGACTCTGCTAGAGTCGTGAGGAGCACATTAGGGTGTATATAACTAGACTCTGCTAGAGTCGTGAGGAGCACATTAGGGTGTATATAACTAGACTCTGCTAGAGTCGTGAGGAGCACATTAGGGTGTATATAACTAGACTCTGCTAGAGTCGTGAGGAGCACATTAGGGTGTATATAACTAGACTTAGGGTGTATATAACTGCTCTGCTAGAGTCGTGAGGAGCACATTAGGGTGTATATAACTAGACTCTGCTAGAGTCGTGAGGAGCACATTAGGGTGTATATAACTAGACTCTGCTAGAGTCGTGAGGAGCACATTAGGGTGTATATAACTAAACTCTGCTAGAGTCGTGAGGAGCACATTAGGGTGTATATAACTAGACTCTGCTAGAGTCGGGAGGAGCACATTAGGGTGTATATAACTAGACTCTGCTAGAGTCGTGAGGAGCACATTAGGGTGTATATAACTAGACTCTGCTAGAGTCGTGAGGAGCACATTAGGGTGTATATAACTAGACTCTGCCAGTGTTGAGAGAAGAGGGCTCTTTCTGTAGCCTCGTATCAGTGTGAACCTCAACCAGCCGTACTTCAGCGGCGGCACCAAACTCACAGCTCTGGGTGAGAAACCTGATGATTAAATGTGTATAGACTCTTCTAGATACAACCCATATTGATGTATCTGTTAATGGCAGACTGGATGATTTCTAAACGAACCACAGATGGAGAGAAATAGATACGTAGAAAATAATGTTGAAAATCCTCCCAGACGTTAGTTTGAATTAATCTACATGGTGTTGGATCAGTTGGAAGAAACCCTTTTAATAGTTCAGACCAAGGAAAGTAGTAGAACCGGGTCAGAACCGGGTCAGAACTGGGTCATTCTACAGAGCCTGTAAAGTAGAGCATGGTATCTCTCTGTGGCACATGGAGAAGGCGGAGTTTGGTCCAGGAACCAGACTCACTGTTCTAGGTAAGAGATTCACCTCTTAAAAGTATTGATACACAATATTGAAATAATTTTTAATAATGGGTTGAATTCTAGTTGATTGATCTGGTATATTAGTTGAACATGCAAATATTCAGGAGGTGGAAAATACCTAGGTTTGTTTTAGTCCTGTGAATAGAGCTAACGGAGAAAGAGAGTTAAGCTCTGTCGACATAAACATGCTTAGAAATACAGTACTAGCCCCTTTGGTAAAGACAAACTACAGCAACTACAGTAATAGCCCCTTTGGTAAAGACAAACTACAGCAACTACAGTACTAGCCCCTTTGGTAAAGACAAACTACAGCAACCCCTTTGGTAAAGACAAACTACAGCAACTACAGTACTAGCCCCTTTGGTAAAGACAAACTACAGCAACTACAGTACTAGCCCCTTTGGTAAAGACAAACTACAGCAACTACAGTACTAGCCTCTTTGGTAAAGACAAACTACAGCAACTATAGTACTTGCTAGCTAGCATCAGCCTGGTTTTCTCTCTGTGAGTATGTGGTGTGCTCTGGCGCTTATCCTGCCTACTTTGGAGAGGGAACCATGCTAACAGTTCTGGGTAAGGACGCTGAAAAAAATACTGTAAAAATACTGCAAAAATACTGTAAAAATACTGTAATAATCGTATATTATAGCTTTCATGTTGAGATGCTAAATAAAATGTTGCGTTATTATGGGCTTGTCTGGACACAGAATCAGGTTCAGGTCTGAGTGGACAACAAATAGAGCCATTGATTGACTGTTAAAGGTTAAAGCTTCTTCTATTTCCTCCCTGCAGAGCCAGACATCCCTGTCACTCCACCCAAAGTCAAAGTCCTTCCACCCTCCACTAAGGAGTGTGAAGATAGAAACAAGAAGAAGAAGAAGACGTTGGTGTGTGTGGCCACCGACTTCTACCCCGACCACGTCACTGTGTTCTGGAAGTTAAATGGAGGCGCCAACATCACCGATGGAGTGGGGACCGACAACACAGCCTTGAGGGATGAAAACAGACGCTACAGTATCACCAGCAGACTGAGAGTCCCAGCCAAGACATGGAACACGGCCTCTAACAGATTCACCTGCACCGTCCGCTTCTTCAATGGGACCGATAACATATATGTTGCAGATCACATTAACGGAGAAGAAGGTATGGTCAAATTATGAACTAAAACACTGTCCTTGTTTATGAGAAGAAACAGGTTTTATTAAACGACAATAGTATACTTCTCTGTATTTGTCATTCTCTAGTAAAATCGTAAGTAAACTAGTGAGCTTCTCTACATCATTATGTAGAACTAGGATGTACATTAGCCTGTGTCATGTGAAACACTGCTTTGTTTCTTCCATGTTAAGGTGGTGATGGAGGGATGACGGCAGGTAAATGTGCCCATTCTATACTGAACTACTTATTGTTCATGCCAAATACATGGAATACATATAACCTATAGTTTACATAATACTGTTTACAATACTATCATATTTAATTCATGCCTAATCTGCGGAACAATATTAACCTGACAGCATCTTAGTCAAGGTCATTTCAATGTCTTATTGTCCTTGTTGTAGAGTACTACGTGAAGAGCACCCAGACTGCCAAGCTGGCCTACAGCATCTTCATCGCTAAGAGTACCATCTACGGCCTGGTCGTCATGGCTCTGATTTGGAAGTCTCAGGTGAGTTCACTGCTACTATGACGAGGGACATCACACAGCCTTCTCTCTCTTCTTCAATCTATGTCTTGTGCCAGCTAGCCTGGTCCCAGATCTGTTTGTGCTGTCTTGCCAACTCTTATTGTCGGCATGACAACGACATACTGTAGGAGTTGGCAGGCTAGCTTTGTGCTAATAAAGGCTCTAAGATGGCACCATACTGTCTTTATCCTGTATCTCTGTGTTCCCCATACAGACACCATACAGACACCATACTGTCTTTATCCTGTATCTCTGTGTTTCCATACAGACACCATACTGTCTTTATCCTGTATCTCTGTGTTCCCATACAGACACCATACTGTCTTTATCCTGTATCTCTGTGTTTCCATACAGACACCATACTGTCTTTATCCTGTATCTCTGTGTTCCCATACAGGCACCATACTGTCTTTATCCTGTATCTCTGTGTTTCCATACAGACACCATACTGTCTTTATCCTGTATCTCTGTGTTTCCATACAGACACCATACTGTCTTTATCCTGTATCTGTGTGTTCCCATACAGACACCATACAGACACCATACTGTATTTATCCTGTATCTCTGTGTTTCCATACAGACACCATACTGTCTTTATCCTGTATCTCTGTGTTTCCATACAGACACCATACTGTCTTTATCCTGAATCTCTGTGTTTCCATACAGACACCATACAGACACCATACTGTCTTTATCCTGTATCTCTGTGTTCCCATACAGACACCATACTGTCTTTATCCTGTATCTCTGTGTTCCCATACAGACACCATACTG
Organism: Oncorhynchus nerka; assembly: GCF_034236695.1. Classification (NCBI taxonomy): domain Eukaryota; kingdom Metazoa; phylum Chordata; class Actinopteri; order Salmoniformes; family Salmonidae; genus Oncorhynchus; species Oncorhynchus nerka. The sequence goes on along the minus strand of NC_088413.1, from coordinate 81,635,323 downwards.
TCTTTATCCTGTATCTCTGTGTTTCCATACAGACACCATACTGTCTTTATCCTGTATCTCTGTGTTCCCATACAGACACCATACTGTCTTTATCCTGTATCTCTGTGTTTCCATACAGACACCATACTGTCTTTATCCTGTATCTCTGTGTTCCCCATACAGACACCATACTGTCTTTATCCTGTATGTCTGTGTTTCCATACAGCGCTCCTCAGATAAACAGATGTAATTGATCCCTGACCGAGACCAGGCCACCTGTGGAAGCTGAGCTCGGTGGACTGGAGGGAGTCATGTGTGGCATAAGGCTCTGGTGAAAAGTAGTGCACTTTAAAGTAGTGCACTTTAAAGTAGTGCACTATAAAGGGAATAGGATGCCATTTGGGACGAAGAACAAACCCATTTCTATCATGTGATTACAATGTACAGTGTGCTGTCTATTATCTGTCACTTACTATACAATGTGAGGATGTATTTTATCGTCCCCAATAAACAGAATCTTTATTCATGTATTCACTGAGTGTACAAAACATTAAGAACACCTTCCTCATCCTCCCCCTTGAATTCGTCGGGGCATGGACTCTACAAGGTGTAGACAGCGTTCCACATGATGCTGGCCCATGTTGACTCCAATGCTTCCCACAGTTGTGTCAAGTTGGCTGGAGGCCCTTTGGGTGGTGGACCATTCTTGATACACACGGGAAACTGTTGAGTGTGAAAAACCCAGCAGCGTTGCAGTTCTTGACAGAACCAGTGCGCCTGGCACCTACTACCATACCCCATTCAAAGGCACTTAAATATTTTGTCTTACCCATTCACCCTCTGAAGGACACACATACACAATCCATGTCTCTATTGTCTCAAGGCATAACAATCCTCAAGGCATAACAATTTAACCCGTCTCCTCGCCTTCGTCTACACTAACTGGATTTAACAATTGGGATCATAGCTTTCACCTGGATTCACCTGGCCAATTTATGTCATGGAAAGAGCAGGTGTTCATAATGTTTTGTTCACTCAGTGTATATGAGTTAATTCTAAGTTAATCCTAATTAAATAAAGGTTAAATAAAATATATATATAATTAGTCTGTTCAAGTGTCATTTTATCAGTCTGAGTTGTCAGGTAACGTTTTCCTTCAACACGTTGTGACATCTGCAAGGAGAAGGGCCTCCTAAAATACATTTGGTTGATTTTCATCATCACTTGTTACTATATTACTCACTTGTTACTATATACTCACTTGTTACTATATACTCACTTGTTACTATATACTCACTTGTTACTATATTACTCACTTGTATTGTTACTATATTACTCACTTGTTACTATATTACTCACTTGTTACTATATACTCACTTGTTACTATATTACTCACTTGTTACTATATACTCACTTGTTACTATATTACTCACTTGTTACTATATTACTCACTTGTTACTATATTACTCACTTGTTACTCAATAATAAAGTTGGAAATATGACTATTTGACTGACACTTATTTCCACCTAAGAGAAGTTGGTAAGGTTGAAACCTTTGAATGATTCATTACGACTGACTTCCCTCAAAGAGCTCATTTCATGACTCAATACCCAGTCATTATCAGGCTCTTTAATACACATACTGGCATGTAGTCCTGTTTCCAGTCCCTCCCAGCATGTGGGTGATGACTGAACATGATACACTGTTTGTGACATTACCCAGATACTGGAAATAACACCTGAAATAAGGTCAAGACATGGTAAATATATAACTTGACCTGATGTAACGGTCCTCTTCTGATGAGGAATAGGAAGGATCGGACCAATGCGCAGCGTGGTAAATGTTCATGTTATATTTCTTAGAACAGAAACGCTAAACAAAATAACAAAGAGAGTGAAACGAAAACAAAACAGTTCTGTATGGTGAAACACAGAAAACGACTACCCACAAACCATAGCGGCAAAACAGGCTGCCTAAGTATGGTTCTCAATCAGAGACAACAACTACCCACAAACCATAGCGGGAAAACAGGCTGCCTAAGTATGGTTCTCAATCAGAGACAACAACTACCCACAACCCATAGTGTCAAAACAGGCTGCCTAAGTATGGTTCTCAATCAGAGACAACAACTACCCACAAACCATGGCGGGAAAACAGGCTGCCTAAGTATGGTTCTCAATCAGAGACAACAACTACCCACAAACCATAGCGGGAAAACAGGCTGCCTAAGTATGGTTCTCAATCAGAGACAACAACTACCCACAACCCATAGCGGGAAAACAGGCTGCCTAAGTATGGTTCTCAATCAGAGACAACAACTACCCACAACCCATAGCGGCAAAACAGGCTGCCTAAGTATGGTTCTCAATCAGAGACAACAACTACCCACAAACCATAGTGGGAAAAACAGGCTCCTAAGACAATCAGAGACAACGATGCAGCTCTGATTGGGAACCATACCAGGCCAAACACAGAAATACAAAACCTAGAATACACAACATAGAATGCCCACCCCAACTCCCTGACCAAACTAAAACAGAGACATAAACAAGGAACTAAGGTCAGGACGTGGCACCTGAAATAAGGTCAAGACATGGTAGAAAGAGTCTGTCTCTTTGGTGCAGAAACTCTCTGCAATTTTGATTCAACTGTTTCTTTCCATCGAGGGAGTATATTGTGATGTTTATGTCTGTATCACGCCTGATTTCTGAGAAACTCACCGCTTCCTGCTTTCCTGCCCACACAGAGAGGAAGTTTCCGTGACACTCTGCAGCGCTGCAGTGCATCATGGTCTCAGACCTACCGACGCTCAGGTGGAACAGTTAAACATCGCCTTCAGAAAGTATTCCGTGACACTCTGCAGCGCTGCAGTGCATCATGGTCTCAGACCTCCCGACACTCAGGTGGAACAGATAAACATCGCCTTCAGAAAGTATTCCGTGACACTCTGCAGCGCTGCAGTGCATCATGGTCTCAGACCTCCCGACACTCAGGTGGAACAGTTAAACATCGCCTTCAGAAAGTATTCCGTGTTATTTTGTTGTTGCAGCCTGAATTAAAAAACATTTTTATTCAAAATGAATTAAATATAAACACATGTACACATCTACACACAATACCCCATAATGACAACGGGAAAACGTGTTTTTAGACATTTTTACAAATTTATTGTAAATGAAATACAGAATTCTCATTTATATGAATGTTCATACCCTTGTGTTACATGTTATAATTCCCTTACTAAGTAAAACTCTTTCCAAACCTGGATTGCACAATATGTTCCCTTTATTATTTGTATAATTCTTCAAGCTTTGTCAAAGTTGGTTGTGAATCATTCTTGCCATGGATTTTCATGCCGATTTAAGTCAAACTGTAACTAGGCCACTCAGGAACATTCAATGTCATCTTGGTAAGCAACGCCAGTGTATATTTGGCCTTGTATTTTAGGTTATTGTCCTGCTGAAAGGTGAATTTGTCTCAGTGTCTGGCAGAAAGCAGACTGAACCAGGTTTTCCTGTGCTAAGCTCTATTCCATTTCTTTTATCCTAAAAAAAAACTCCCTAGTCCTTGCCGATGACAAGCATACCCATAACATGATGCAGTCACCACTGTGTTCTATTGGTTTTTCCCCAAACAACCCTTTGTATTCAGGACACAAAGTTAATTTCTTTGCCACATTTTTTTCGGTTTAACTTTAGGGCCTTATTGCAAACAATAGTTTGACGAGCCCGACGTGAATGACATACTGCTTTCCCGGGAACATGCCCACATCTCCGTCATTTGTGTGAAGAGAAGGCGGAGGGCAGGCTGCCTTCTGAGAATTTGTAGGCAATCGAATAAACCCCCGCTGCCTTCTATTCTGCTAGCAAACATGCAATCTTTGGAAAATAAAATCGATGACCTACGCAGAAGATTAAACTACCAACAAAACATTAAAAACTGTAATATCTTATGCTTCACTGAGTCGTGGCTGAACAATGACATTATCAACATACAGCTGGCTGGTTATACGCTGTATCGGCAGGACAGAACAGCGGCATCTGGTAAGACAAGGGGAAGCGGACTATGTATTTTTGTAAATAACAGCTGGTGCACGATATCTAAGACTCGAGGTTTTGCTCACCCGAGGTAGAGAATCTCATGATAAGCTGTAGACCACACTATCTACCTAGAGAGTTTCATCTGTACTTTTCGTAGCTGTCTACATACCACCATAGACTGATGCTGGCACAAAGACCGCACTCAATGAGCTGTATTAGGCCATAAGCAAACAGGAAAACGCTCATCCAGAGGCGGCGCTCCTAGTGGCCGGGTACTTTAATGCAGGGAAACTTAAATCATCTTACCAAATTTCTATCAGCATGTTAAATGTGCAACCAGAGGGAAACAAACTCTGGACCACCTTCACTCCACACACTCAGATGCGTACGAAGCTCTCCCTCGCCCTCCATTTTGGCAAATCTGACCATAATTATATCCTCCTGATTCCTGCTTACAAGCAAAAATTAAAGCAGGAAGCACCAGTGACTCGATCAATAAAAAAGTGGTCTGAAGAGAAAAACATGTTCAAAGGGCTCAGATCTTAATCTTCTACAAAGAAAATAATAAAAAAATAATAAAAAAAATAAAAAAATAAATAAATAATAATTTTGAAAAAAGGAAAAGTTTTATCTCTGCATTCACGACGGTTCAACACTTTGAGTTGATGTCTGAAATCACGTTGAACAGACGTTGCTAAGAAATAACTACACTGTAAATTATTGTTTGATTCAATTTGACTGATGCTTGCTGCCAAAAAGGCATATAATATGATACAAGCTGTTGAGCAACAAAACAAAGGCAAGGTGACAGGAAGTTCGATGCTCTGAAGGAGGGGAAGGGTCCAGGTTAGGGCCCTGTGGAGGGGAAGGGTCCAGGTTGGGGCCCTGTGGAGGGGAAGGGTCCAGGTTGGGGCCCTGTGGAGGGGAAGGGTCCAGGTTGGGGCCCTGTGGAGGGGAAGGGTCCAGGTTGGGGCCCTGTGGAGGGGAAGGGTCCAGGTCGGGGCCCTGTGGAGGGGAAGGGTCCAGGTTGGGGCCCTGTGGAGGGGAAGGGTCCAGGTTGGGGCCCTGTGGAGGGGAAGGGTCCAGGTCGGGGCCCTGTGGAGGGAAGGGTCCAGGTCGGGGCCCTGTGGAGGGGAAGGGTCCAGGTTGGGGCCCTGTGGAGGGAAGGGTCCAGGTTGGGGCCCTGTGGAGGGGAAGGGTCCAGCTTGGGGCCCTGTGGAGGGGAAGGGTCCAGGTCGGGGGTGGGGGGTGTTAGCAGTCTCCATCACGTAGAGGAGTGGGGGTGTTAGCAGTTTCCATCACGTAGAGGAGTGGGGGTGTTAGCAGTCTCCATCACGTAGAGGAGTGGGGTGGGGGGTGTTAGCAGTCTCCATCACGTAGAGGAGTGGGGTGGGGGTGTTAGCAGTCTCCATCACGTGAGAGGAGTGGGTGGTGTTAGCAGTCTCCATCACGTAGAGGAGTGGGGTGGGGTGTTAGCAGTCTCCATCACGTAGAGGAGTGGGTGGTGTTAGCAGTCTCCATCACGTAGAGCAGTGTGGGGGGGGTGTTAGCAGTCTCCATCACGTAAAGGAGTGGGGTGGGGGTGTTAGCAGTCTCCATCACGTAGAGGAGTGGGGGTGTTAGCAGTCTCCATCACGTAAAGGAGTGGGGTGGGGGGTGTTAGCAGTCTCCATCACGTAGAGGAGTGGGGGTGTTAGCAGTCTCCATCACGTAGAGGAGTGGGTGGTGTTAGCAGTCTCCATCACGTAGAGGAGTGGGTGGTGTTAGCAGTCTCCATCACGTAGAGGAGTGGGGTGGGGGTGTTAGCAGTCTCCATCACGTAGAGGAGTGGGGTGGGGGGTGTTAGCAGTCTCCATCACGTAGAGGAGTGGGGTGGGGGGTGTCAGCAGTCTCCATCACGTAGAGGAGTGGGGGGGGTGTCAGCAGTCTCCATCACGTAGAGGAGTGGGGGGTCAGTGTCAGCAGTCTCCATCACATAGAGGAGTGGGGGCAGTCTCCATCACGTAGAGCAGTGGGGGGGTGTTAGCAGTCTCCATCACGTAGAGGAGTGGGGGTGTTAGCAGTCTCCATCACGTAGAGGAGGGGGTTAGCAGTCTCCATCACGTAGAGGAGTGTGGAGAGGGGGGGTGTTAGCAGTCTCCATCACGTAGAGGAGTGGGGGGGGTGTTAGCAGTCTCCATCACGTAGAGGAGTGGGGGGTGTTAGCAGTCTCCATCACATAGAGGAGTGGGTGGTGTTAGCAGTCTCCATCACGTAGAGGAGTGGGGGGGGGGGTTGTTAGCAGTCTCCATCACGTAGAGGAGTGGGGGGAGGTGTTAGCAATCTCCATCACGTAGAGGAGTGGGGGGAGGTGTTAGCAGTCTCCATCACGTAGAGGAGTGGGGGGGTGTTAGCAATCTCCATCACGTAGAGGAGTGGGGGGAGGTGTTAGCAATCTCCATCACGTAGAGGAGTGGGGGGTGTTAGCAGTCTCCATCACGTAGAGGAGTGGGGGGGGTGTTAGCAATCTCCATCACATAGAGGAGTGGGAGGTGTTAGAAGTCTCCATCACTTAGAGGAGTGGGGAGGGGGGTGTTAGCAGTCTCCATCACATAGAGGAGTGGGGGGTGTTAGCAGTCTCCATCACGTAGAGGAGTGTGGAGGGGGTGTTAGCAGTCTCCATCACATAGAGGAGTGGGGGGTGTTAGCAGTCTCCATCACGTAGAGGAGTGTGGAGGGGGGTGTTAGCAGTCTCCATCACGTAGAGGAGTGTGGGAGGGGGGGGGTTAAGCAGTTAAGGTGAAACTGAGCCCTGGAGGCCTGCAGTTCTGTAGAGGTAGAGAGAGAGAGAGAGAGAGAGAGAGAGAGAGAAACAGCCAATGAGAGGATGTGGTGAGAGAGAGAGAGAGAGAGCTGAGGAGCGGATGTGGTGAGAGACACAGCACCCTGAGTGCTGAAACACAGGCGGTATGATGAGAAACAACGAACGTGTACCCTTCCATCTCACCACAACCCAAACCACCCCCTCTGCTCTGCTCAGGTTTCTGCAAACACAACCGTTTGTCACAGGGGTGTTTGACGCGGGAGAATGTTCCGTTTCTATCTGTGTCACGCATGTTGTCACAGTCACATACACAGCTGTTCCTGTTGAATCTGGTGCAAAGAAATGACAAGTAGTGTAGCCTATCTAGTTAATGCACATACTGTGTAGTATCTCTCCTGGGTCATGTCTCTATGTTCTATGAATGTAGTTGTACATTATATACAGCTCCCTGTACTGTTCTGAGACTCACGTCTCCAGTAATGTTACTGTGAGTCCCTGGGAATATAGTGTTCTAGCTACAACAACGGTCATGATGCCATCTGTTGATTTGGAAAGTGGAGAAGATAATGATTCCTGTAATCAACTCACTGTAAATAGCAGAACCACATTTAAACACGTGCTGTAACATTTAGTCCCTGTGAGAGTTAATGACTCTTAATGATAGTGTGTGTGTGTGTGTGTGTGTGTGTGTGTGTGTGTGTGTGTGTGTGTGTGTGTGTGTGTGTGTGTGTGTGTGTGTGTGTGTGTGTGTGTGTGTGTGTGTGTGTGTGTGTGTGTGTGTGTGTGTGTGTGTGTGTGTGTGTGTGTGTGATGGTGCGTTTTCGTACAGCGCCCTGGCGGACCTGCCATAGCGCTGGCAGCACAGTACCAGACAGACCAGACAGTACTAGACAGTACCAGACAGACCAGACAGTACCAGACAGACCAGACAGTACCAGACAGACCAGACAGTACCAGACAGACCAGACAGTACCAGACAGTACTAGACAGTACCAGACAGACCAGACAGTACCAGACAGTACTAGACAGTACCAGACAGACCAGACAGTACCAGACAGACTAGACAGTACCAGACAGACCAGACAGTACCAGACAGACCACACAGTACCAGACAGACCAGACAGTACCAGACAGTACCAGACAGACCATACAGTACCAGACAGACCATACAGTACCAGACAGACCAGACAGTACCAGACAGTAGCAGACAGTACCAGACAGACCAGACAGTACCAGACAGTACCAGACAGACCAGACAGTACCAGACAGTACCAGACAGACTAGACAGACTAGACAGTACCAGACAGACCAGACAGACCCGACAGTACCAGACAGTACCAGACAGACTAGACAGACTAGACAGTACCAGACAGACCAGACAGACTAGACAGTACCAGACAGTACCAGACAGACCAGACAGACTAGACAGACCAGACAGACTAGACAGTACCAGACAGTACCAGACAGACCAGACAGACTAGACAGTACCAGACAGACCAGACAGACTAGACAGTACCAGACAGTACCAGACAGACTAGACAGTACCAGACAGACCAAACAGTACCAGACAGACCAGACAGACTAGACAGTACCAGACAGACTAGACAGACTAGACAGTACCAGACAGTACCAGACAGACTAGACAGTACCAGACAGTACCAGACAGACCAGACAGACTAGACAGTACCAGACAGACCAGACAGACTAGACAGTACCAGACAGACCAGACAGACTAGACAGTACCAGACAGACTAGACAGTACCAGACAGTACCAGACAGACCAGACAGACTAGACAGTACCAGACAGTACCAGACAGACCAGACAGACTAGACAGTACCAGACAGTACCAGACAGACTAGACAGACTAGACAGACTAGACAGTACCAGACAGTACCAGACAGACCAGACAGACTAGACAGTACCAGACAGTACCAGACAGACCAGACAGACTAGACAGACTAGACAGTACCAGACAGACCAGACAGACTAGACAGTACCAGACAGTACCAGACAGACTAGACAGTACCAGACAGACTAGACAGACTAGACAGTACCAGACAGACCAGACAGACTAGACAGTACCAGACAGACTAGACAGTACCAGACAGACCAGACAGACCAGACAGTACCAGACAGACCAGAAAGGCTACTGCTCCTCCAGACAGACCAGACAGACTAGACAGACCAGACAGTACCAGAAAGGCTGCTGCTCCTCCAGACAGACTAGACAGACCAGAAAGGCTGCTGCTCCTCCAGACAGACTAGACAGACCAAACAGACTAGACAGACCCAGACAGACTAGACAGTACCAGACAGACCAGACAGACTAGACAGTACCAGACAGTACCAGACAGACTAGACAGACCAGACAGACCAGACAGACCAGACAGACCAGACAGTACCTGACAGTACCAGACAGACCAGACAGACCAGACAGACCAGAGGGTACTAGACAGTACCAGACAGACTAGGCAGTACCAGACAGACTAAACAGACCAGAAAGGCTGCTGCTCCCCCAGACAGACCAGACAGACCAGACAGTACCAGACAGAATAGACAGACCAGAAAGGCTACTGCTCCTCCAGACAGACTAGGCAGTACCAGACAGACTAAACAGACCAGAAAGGCTGCTGCTCCCCCCGACAGACCAGACAGACCAGACAGTACCAGACAGACTAGACAGACCAGAAAGGCTACTGCTCCTCCAGACAGACCAGACAGACTAGACAGACCAGACAGTACCAGAAAGGCTGCTGCTCCTCCAGACAGACTAGACAGTACCAGACAGACCAGACAGACCAGAGAGGCTGCTGCTCCTCCAGACAGACCAGAGGGTACTAGAGAGTACCAGACAGACTAGACAGTACCAGACAGACTAGACAGACCAGACAGACCAGACAGACTAGACAGACCAGAAAGGCTGCTGCTCCCCCAGACAGACCAGACAGACTAGACAGTACCAGACAGACTAGACAGACCAGAAAGGCTGCTGCTCCTCCAGACAGACTAGACAGTACCAGTCAGACCAGACAGACCAGAGAGGCTGCTGCTCCTCCAGACAGACCAGAGGGTACTAGACAGTACCAGACAGACTAGACAGTACCAGACAGACTAGACAGACTAGACAGACCAGACAGACCAGACAGACTAGACAGACCAGAAAGGCTGCTGCTCCTCCAGACAGACTAGACAGACCAGACAGTACCAGACAGACTAGACAGACCAGAGAGGCTGCTGCTCCTCCAGACAGACCAGAGGGTACTAGACAGACTAGACAGACCAGAAAGTCTGCTGCTCCTCCAGACAGACTAGACAGACCAGAAAGGCTGCTGCTCCTCCAGACAGACCAGAAAGGCTGCTGCTCCTCCAGACCTACTGCTGCTCCTCCAGACCTACTGCTGCTCCTACACTCTAACCACTAGGCTACCCTACCTCCTCTACACTCTAACCACTAGACTACCCTACCTCCTCTACACTCTAACCACTAGGCTACCCTGCCTCCTCTACACTCTAACCACTAGGCTACCCTGCCGCCTCTACACTCTAACCACTAGGCTACCTGCCGCCTCTACACTCTAACCACTAGGCTACCCATGCCGCCTCTACACTCTAACCACTAGGCTACCCATGCCGCCTCTACACTCTAACCACTAGGCTACCCATGCCGCCTCTACACTCTAACCACTAGGCTACCCATGCCGCCTCTACACTCTAACCACTAGACTACCCATGCCGCCTCTACACTCTAACCACTAGGCTACCCTGCCACCTCTACACTCTAACCACTAGGTTACCTGCCTCCTCTAACCACTAGGCTACCCATGCCGCCTCTACACTCTAACCACTAGGCTACCCATGCCGCCTCTACACTCTAACCACTAGGCTACCTGCCGCCTCTACACTCTAACCACTAGGCTACCCTGCCACCTCTACACTCTAACCACTAGGTTACCTGCCTCCTCTAACCACTAGGCTACCCATGCCGCCTCTACACTCTAACCACTAGGCTACCCATGCCGCCTCTACACTCTAACCACTAGGCTACCCATGCCGCCTCTACACTCTAACCACTAGGCTACCCATGCTGCCGCCCGATTAGCACAGCAGATACTTCCATTGTTTAAGCTGTGTTGTAGAACAGTGGTGTTGACAACAATTGACCAAATCTCCAGGCTCATCTTTTCAGAATCACAATGTTGAGATAATTATTCTTTAGTCACAGAGAGCTATTGTAAGAAACTACATCAGATAATTTTTCAGTTAATATCCATTATTGACATTTTCTTTAATATATATATATATATATATATACTTTTTGGAGAGTTTGAAATTGGGATTCTTTGCTCCTTCCAGACTGACATGGAAAAAAATAACATTCAATGTATTTAGAAAATTCCCAAAACAAGTATATTCTCTATAAAAAAAAAATATTTTCCATGCCGGACAAGGATTGTCTTGACTTTCAAAATTCTCTGATCTAATTCCCTGCTATTCTACACATTTTGAAATGAGACAGAGAAATTATTCTAAATATTTATTTAATGACTTATGGCGTGTTAATATGCTATCTGGGGGACCCTATGGAGGGTTAAACTTACACTGAAAGAAAAGAAGAGTGGGCAACTTCATGATTGGTTCCTGTAAAAATGACTGTAAAAAGTGGAAACTACAGGTGTCACCACGTTTAAAAAAAAACATCTCAAAGTAATACTTTAGTGGGTGTACACACACACTTAACAGATCCAGTCTCAGGTTTAGCATGTCCTCTAGTGGTTATGAGTGGTACTACACCAGTCTCAGGTTTAGCCTGACCTCTAGTGGTTATGAGTGGTAGTACACCAGTCTCAGGTTTAGCCTGACCTCTAGTGGTTATGAGTGGTACTACACCAGTCTCAGGTTCATAGCCTGACTTCTAGTGGTTATGAGTGGTACTACACCAGTCTCAGGTTCATAGCCTGACCTCTAGTGGTTATGAGTGGTAGTACACCAGTCTCAGGTTCATAGCCTGACATCTAGTGGTTATGAGTGGTAGTACACCAGTCTCAGGTTTATAGCCTGGCCTCTAGTGGTTATGACTGGTAGTACACCAGTCTCAGGTTTATAGCCTGACCTCTAGTGGTTATGAGTGGTAGTACACCAGTCTCAGGTTTAGCAGTCCTCTAGTGGTTATGAGTGGTAGTACACCAGTCTCAGGTTTAGCCTGACCTCTAGTGGTTATGAGTGGTAGTACACCCGTCTCAGGTTTAGCCTGACCTCTAGTGGTTATGAGTGGTAGTACACCAGTCTCAGGTTTAGCCTGACCTCTAGTGGTTATGAGTGGTACTTACACCAGTCTCAGGTATAGCCTGACCTCTAGTGGTTATGAGTGGTAGTACACCAGTCTCAGGTTTATAGCCTGACCTCTAGTGGTTATGAGTGGTAGTACACCAGTCTCAGGTTCATAGCCTGACCTCTAGTGGTTATGAGTGGTAGTACACCAGTCTCAGGTTTATAGCCTGACCTCTAGTGGTTATGAGTGGTAGTACACCAGTCTCAGGTTTAGCCTGACCTCTAGTGGATATGAGTGGTAGTACACCAGTCTCAGGTTTATAGCCTGACCACTAGCGGTTATGAGTGGTAGTACACCAGTCTCAGGTTTATAGCCTGTCCTCTAGTGGTTATGAGTGGTACTACACCAGTCTCAGGTTTATAGCCTGTCCTCTAGTGGATATGAGTGGTAGTACACCAGTCTCAGGTTTAGCCTGACCTCTAGTGGTTATGAGTGGTACTACACCAGTCTCAGGTATAGCCTGACCTCTAGTGGTTATGAGTGGTAGTACACCAGTCTCAGGTTTAGCCTGACCTCTAGTGGTTATGAGTGGTAGTACACCAGTCTCAGGTTTAGCCTGACCTCTAGTGGTTATGAGTGGTAGTACACCAGTCAAGAGGTTCTGATACTCAGCCACAACATATTTAATCAAAATCAAAAAAAAATATTAATCACAATAATTACAAACAGTAGAATGAAACAAAAATGTATAAAATGAGTCGATACGATACAGCAGCAACAGTGATTAATAGTGGAGTTTATCTGGTACAGCAGGAAGACAATTTGTCAGTGGAAGAACAATGGAGTGGCTGTTGAATTGAATTGAATCTACCTGTAGCTGACTACAAGGAAAGAGGAACCCTGATCTCACAGATGCATGTGTCTGTGTCTCTGTGGGAGGGGAGGGGGGGTCCCTAATCTCCACAGCAACCAGTCCCTCTTAGTTCCACAGCAACCAGTCCCTCTTAGTTCCACAGCAACCAGTCCCTCTTAGTTCCACAGCAACCAGCCCCTCTTAGTTCCACAGCAACCAGCCCCTCTTAGCTCCACAGCAACCAGTCCCTCTTAGCTCCACAGCAACCAGTCCCTCTTAGTTCCACAACAACCAGTCCCTCTTAGTTCCACAACAACCAGTCCCTCTTAGTTCCACAACAACCAGTCCCTCTTAGTTCCACAACAACCAGCCCCTCTTAGCTCCACAACAACCAGTCCCTCTTAGTTCCACAACAACCAGTCCCTCTTAGTTCCACAGCAACCAGTCCTAGATTCTAGATGACAGTCCCTTTGATTCATGACAGTCTCTTTGATTCATGATGACAGTCCCTTTGATTCATGATGACAGTCCCTTTGATTCTAGTTGACAGTCCCTTTGATTCTAGATGACAGTCCCTTTGATTCTAGATGACAGTCCCTTTGATTCTAGATGACAGTCCCTTTGATTCATGACAGTCCCTTTGATTCATGATGACAGTCCCTTTGATTCATGATGACAGTCCCTTTGATTCATGATGACAGTCCCTTTGATTCATGATGACAGTCCCTTTGATTCATGATGACAGTCCCTTTGATTCATGATGACAGTCCCTTTGATTCATGATGACAGTCCCATTGATTCATGATGACAGTCCCATTGGTTCATGATGACAGTCCCTTTGATTCATGACGACAACACCTTTGATTCATGATGACAGTCCCTTTGATTCATGATGACAGTCCCATTGATTCATGATGACAGTCCCTTTGATTCATGACGACAGTCCCATTGATTCATGATGACAGTCCCTTTGATTCTTGACGACAACACCTTTGATTCATGATGACAGTCCCTACGATTTTTACACAGTGAATGATTGAGACATGACAACTGTCCTTTTCCATAGATGCTGAAGACCTAAGGGCTGTTTGGCGGTTTAGAGTTAAGGGGCCAGTTTCCCAGACCCAGGGGGGGTCTCAGGCAATCAACTGGAAACTACATCTTTAGTCCCCGTAGATAGGGTTTAAACACTGTGATCTTTATTCTCAAACAGTCGTGAAATAACGCATTTGAATCATCACAGATGAGACTTCAGATTGTCCGAGAGAGGTGTAATTAAGGGTACGTAACTAGGGTATTGGAGTCATTAAGGGTACGTAACTAGGGTATTGGAGTAATTAAGGGTACGTAACTAGGGTAACTGTCAGGGGGTATTGGAGTAATTATTGGTGTCATTAAGGGTAACTAGGGTATTGGTGTCATTAAGGGTACGTAACTAGGTATTGGTGTCATTAAGGGAGTCATTAAGTAACTAGGTATTGGTGTCATTAAGGGTACGCAACTAGGGTATTGGAGCTCAAGGGTACTAGGGTATTGGTGTCATTAAGGGTACGTAACTAGGTATTGGAGTCATTAAGGGTACGTAAGTCATAGGGTACGTATTGGAGTCATAACTATTGGAGTACGGGTATTGGAACTAGGGGTATTGGAGTCATTAAGGGTACGTAACTAGGGTATTGGTGTCATTAAGGGTACGTAACTAGGGTATTGGTGTCATTAAGGGTACGTAACTAGGGTATTGGTGTCATTAAGGGTACGTAACTAGGGTATTGGTGTCATTAAGGGTATTGGTGTCATAACTAATTAGGGTATTGGAGTCATTAAGGGTATTAAGTAACTAGGGTACATAACTGGTGTCATTGGAGTCATTAAGGGTACGTAACTAGGGTATTGGAGTCATTAAGGGTACGTAACTAGGGTATTGGAGTCATTAAGGGTACGTAACTAGGGTATTGGAGTAATTAAGGGTACATAACTAGGGTATTGGAATCATTAAGGGGTACGTAAATAGGGTATTGGGGTCATTAAGGGGTACGTAACTAGGGTATTGGTGTAATTAAGGGTACGTAACTAGGGTATTGGTGTCATTAAGGGTACGTCATTAAGGGTAACTAGGTATTGGAGTAATTAATTGGGTCATTAAGGGTACGTAACTAGGGTATTGGTGTCATTAAGGGTACGTAACTAGGGTATTGGTGTCATTAAGGGTACGTAACTAGGGTATTGGTGTCATTAAGGGTACGTAACTAGGGTATTGGAGTCATTAAGGGTACGTAACTAGGGTATTGGAGTCATTAAGGGTACGTAACTAGGGTATTGGAGTCATTAAGGGTACGTAACTAGGGTATTGGTGTCATTAAGGGTACGTAACTAGGGTATTGGAGTCATTAAGGGTACGTAACTAGGGTATTGGTGTCATTAAGGGTACGTAACTAGGGTATTGGTGTCATTAAGGGTACGTAACTAGGGTATTGGAGTCATTAAGGGTACGTAACTAGGGTATTGGGGTAATTAAGGGTACATAACTAGGGTATTGGAATCATTAAGGGGTACGTAACTAGGGTATTGGAATCATTAAGGGGTACGTAAATAGGGTATTGGGGTCATTAAGGGGTACGTAACTAGGGTATTGGTGTCATTAAGGGTACGTAACTAGGGTATTGGAGTAATTAAGGGTACGTAACTAGGGTATTGGTGTCATTAAGGGTACGTAACTAGGGTATTGGTGTCATTAAGGGTACGTAACTAGGGTATTGGTGTCATTAAGGGTACGTAACTAGGGTATTGGTGTCATTAAGGGTAATGTAACTAGGGTAAGTCTAGGGTATTGGTAGTCATTAAGGGTAATGTAACTAGGGTATTGGAGTCATTAAGGGTACTAGGGTAACTAGGGTATTGGAGTCATTAAGGGTACGTAACTAGGGTATTGGAGTCATTAAACTAGGGTATTGGAGTCATTAAGTAACTAGGGTATTGGGGTAATTAAGGGTACATAACTAGGGTATTGGTAATGTAACTAGGTATCATTAATCATTAAGGGGTACGTAACTAGGGGAGGCTATTGGAGTCATTAAGGGGTCATTACGTAACTAGGGTATTGGTGTAATTAATTGGGTATTAAGGGCACGTAACTAGGGTATTGGAGTCATTAAGTAACTAGGGTATTGGTGTCATTAAGGGTACGTAACTAGGGTATTGGAGTCATTAAGGGTACGTAACTAGGGTATTGGAGTCATTAAGGGTACGTAACTAGGGTATTGGTGTCATTAAGGGTACGTAACTAGGGTATTGGAGTCATTAAGGGTACGTAACTAGGGTATTGGAGTCAACTTATTGGTGTCATTAGGGTACATAACTAGGGTATTGGTGTCATTAAGGGTACGTAACTAGGGTATTGGAGTCATTAAGGGTACGTAACTAGGGTATTGGAGTCATTAAGGGTACGTAACTAGGGTA
Source organism: Oncorhynchus nerka (assembly GCF_034236695.1). Classification (NCBI taxonomy): domain Eukaryota; kingdom Metazoa; phylum Chordata; class Actinopteri; order Salmoniformes; family Salmonidae; genus Oncorhynchus; species Oncorhynchus nerka. The sequence goes on along the minus strand of NC_088413.1, from coordinate 81,618,921 downwards.
TTGGTGTCATTAGGGGTACGTAACTAGGGTATTGGTGTCATTAAGGGTACGTAACTAGGGTATTGGTGTCATTAAGGGTATGTAACTAGGGTATTGGAGTCATTAAGGGTACGTAACTAGGGTATTGGAGTCATTAAGGGTACGTAACTAGGGTATTGGAGTCATTAAGGGTACATAACTAGGTATTGGTGTCATTAAGGGTACGTAACTAGGTATTGGTGTCATTAGGGGTACGTAACTAGGTATTGGAGTAATTAGGGTATTGGTGTCATTAAGGGTATGTAACTAGGGTATTGGAGTCATTAAGGGTACGTAACTAGGGTATTGGTGTCATTAAGGGTACGTAACTAGGGTATTGGAGTCATTAAGGGTATGTAACTAGGGTATTGGTGTCATTAAGGGTACGTAACTAGGGTATTGGAGTCATTAAGGGTACGTAACTAGGGTATTGGTGTCATTAAGGGTATGTAACTAGGGTATTGGTGTCATTAAGGGTATGTAACTAGGGTATTGGAGTCATTAAGGGTACGTAACTAGGGTATTGGAGTAATTAAGGGTACCTAACTAGGGTATTGGTGTCATTAAGGGTACGTAACTAGGGTATTGGTGTCATTAAGGGTACATAACTAGGGTATTGGAGTCATTAAGGGTACATAACTAGGGTATTGGAGTCATTAAGGGTACGTAACTAGGGTATTGGTGTAATGTTACAAGGTTCATTCCCAACTCCTTTAGTGAAAAACAGAAAACTTCTTATTTCTACATGTTCAGTTTGAACAAAACTGCACCACTTCAATTATTTTTTTAAAAGCTTCTTTAATTTCATCATTAGATCACACAGTGGAGCGAATCCTCCAATCAGACGGTACCAACGAGATAAGATACCTTCCTGACAATACTAAACCATGAAGCCCAACGTGTCAGTGAGACGCAGTGGAGCAGACCATATCATCATGGATAAAAACACACAGCTGAGCTTTGACAGGCTCTCTCTCTCACACCAGCTTAGAAACAAACTATTTGGATACCATGCAGTAAGCTTGTGGGCACTTTCACATTCAACACAGTCAAGCTCTCTCTTGCAGACAGACACACACACACACACACACACACACACACACACACACACACACACACACACACACACACACACACACACACACACACACACACACACACACACACACAGCAGCTGTTGTTCTTTACTGATGGAATGGGGAGTGGTAGAAGGGGGGTGGTGAGTGGTAGAGGGGGTTTGGGGAGTGGTAGAGGGGGTTTGGTGTGTGGTAGAGGGGGTTTGGTGCGTGGTAGAGGGGGTTTGGTGAGTGGTAGAGGGGTTTGGGAGTGGTAGAGGGGTTTGGTGTGTGGTAGAGGGGTTTGGTGCGTGGTAGAGGGGGTGGTGCGTGGTAGAGGGGGTGGTGCGTGGTAGAGGGGGTTTGGTGCGTGGCTGTTGTTCTTTAGATGGGGGTTTGGTGCGTGGTAGAGGGGGTTTGGTGCGTGGTAGAGGGGTTTGGTGTGTGGTGAGGGGGGATGAGTGGTAGAGGGGTTTGGTGCGTGGTAGAGGGGGTTTGGTGCGTGGTAGAGGGGGTTTGGTGCGTGGTAGAGGGGGTTTGGTGCGTGGTAGAGGGGGGTTTGGTGCGTGGTAGAGGGGGTTTGGTGCGTGGTAGAGGGGGGGTTTGGTGTGTGGTAGAGGGGTTTGGTGCGTGGTAGAGGGGGTTTGGTGCGTGGTAGAAGGGGTCGGGAGCGGTAGAGAGGGGGGGTGGGGGATTGGGGTAGAGGGGTCGGGAGCGGTAGAGGGTGGTTGGGGTAGAGGGGATTGGGGTAGAGGGGGTCGGGAGCGGTAGAGAGGGGGTTGGGGGATTGGGGTAGAGGGGGTCGGGAGCGGTAGAGAGGGGGTTGGGGGGGATTGGGGTAGAGGGGGTCGGGGAGCGGTAGAGGGTGGTTGAGGACTGGTAACAGGCCCATGTTCATAGTCTCGACCCCCTAGTGAGTGAGAGGTGTACGTGTGGATCAGTCGATCAGTCAGAGACATAAAGAGACTTGAAGCAAGAGGGGAAAAAAACTGTCCCTGACAGCAGTAATACTGTAGTAGTACTAGATAGTAGTACTAGATAGTAGTACTAGTCTTCATTTCCCCAGACCAATCTTCTTGGCCTCCGTTTCGTAGATCAACAACCTCCACATTTTAACTATGAACACCTCGGCCTCTTCGTCCAGAACCTGCAGGTACAATACATCAGTCAGTGATCTCGTCTCTTAAACACTTTTATAACCAACTCAAATGTAGGATTTACATTTCACGTTAGTCCTTTAGCAGACTCTTATCCAGAGCGACAGTTAAGTTGCATTCATCTTAAAAAACAACCGAGGTGAGACAACTGCACATCTCAGTCGTAGAAAGTCTGAGCGAGTGGAACAAGCTTAGAAGTAGCTCATACGAGTGAACATCCGATCACTATTAGTGGTTCAGCCTTGAAGATCGTTCCAATGACCATGTTTAATGATTGGCTAATGATCTACTCACCATGGCAACATCATCCAAGATCCCCTGCGGTGTGCCGTGAGACATGACCTTCAGGAGATAACATAACAAGCTGGTCAGATATCACACCGTGAGACCACTACAGTAGTGAGTCATTTAGCAGACTCTCTGATCCAGAGCCACTACAGTAGTGAGTCATTTAACAGACTCTCTGATCCAGAGCCACTACAGTAGTGAGTCATTTAACAGACTCTCTGATCCAGAGCCACTACAGTAGTGAGTCATTTAACAGACTCTCTGATCCACTACAGTAGTGAGTCATTTAACAGACTCTCTGATCCACGACAGTAGTGAGTCATTTAGCAGACTCTCTGATCCAGAGCCACTACAGTAGTGAGTCATTTAACAGACTCTCTGATCCAGATCCACGACAGTAGTGAGTCATTTAGCAGACTCTCTGATCCAGAGCCACTACAGTAGTGAGTCATTTAACAGACTCTCTGATCCAGAGCCACTACAGTAGTGAGTCATTTAACAGACTCTCTGATCCACTACAGTAGTGAGTCATTTAACAGACTCTCTGATCCACGACAGTAGTGAGTCATTTAGCAGACTCTCTGATCCAGAGACACTACAGTAGTGAGTCATTTAACAGACTCTCTGATCCAGAGCCACTACAGTAGTGAGTCATTTAACAGACTCTCTGATCCAGAGACACTACAGTAGTGAGTCATTTAACAGACTCTCTGATCCAGAGACACTAACAGTAGTGAGTCATTTAACAGACTCTCTGATCCACGACAGTAGTGAGTCATTTAACAGACTCTCTGATCCAGAGCCACTAACAGTAGTGAGTCATTTAACAGACTCTCTGATCCAGAGACACTAACAGTAGTGAGTCATTTAACAGACTCTCTGATCCACGACAGTAGTGAGTCATTTAACAGACTCTCTGATCCAGAGCCACTACAGTAGTGAGTCATTTAACAGACTCTCTGATCCAGAGCCACTACAGTAGTGAGTCATTTAACAGACTCTCTGATCCAGAGCCACTACAGTAGTGAGTCATTTAACAGACTCTCTGATCCAGAGCCACTACAGTAGTGAGTCATTTAACAGACTCTCTGATCCACGACAGTAGTGAGTCATTTAACAGACTCTCTGATCCAGAGACACTACAGTAGTGAGTCATTTAACAGACTCTCTGATCCACGACAGTAGTGAGTCATTTAACAGACTCTCTGATCCAGAGCCACTACAGTAGTGAGTCATTTAACAGACTCTCTGATCCACGACAGTAGTGAGTCATTTAACAGACTCTCTGATCCAGAGACACTACAGTAGTGAGTCATTTAACAGACTTTCTGATCCACGACAGTAGTGAGTCATTTAACAGACTCTCTGATCCAGAGACACTACAGTAGTGAGTCATTTAGCAGACTCTCTGATCCAGAGACACTACAGTAGTGAGTCATTTAGCAGACTCTCTGATCCAGAGACACTACAGTAGTGAGTCATTTAACAGACTCTCTGATCCAGAGACACTACAGTAGTGAGTCATTTAACAGACTCTCTGATCCAGAGCCACTACAGTAGTGAGTCATTTAACAGACTCTCTGATCCAGAGACACTACAGTAGTGAGTCATTTAACAGACTCTCTGATCCAGAGACACTACAGTAGTGAGTCATTTAACAGACTCTCTGATCCAGAGACACTACAGTAGTGAGTCATTTAACAGACTCTCTGATCCAGAGACACTACAGTAGTGAGTCATTTAACAGACTCTCTGATCAAGAGACACTACAGTAGTGAGTCATTTAACAGACTCTCTGATCCAGAGCCACTACAGTAGTGAGTCATTTAACAGACTCTCTGATCCAGAGCCACTACAGTAGTGAGTCATTTAACAGACTCTCTGATCCAGAGACACTACAGTAGTGAGTCATTTAACAGACTCTCTGATCCAGAGACACTACAGTAGTGAGTCATTTAACAGACTCTCTGATCCAGAGCCACTACAGTAGTGAGTCATTTAACAGACTCTCTGATCCAGAGACACTACAGTAGTGAGTCATTTAACAGACTCTCTGATCCAGAGACACTACAGTAGTGAGTCATTTAACAGACTCTCTGATCCAGAGCCGCTACAGTAGTGAGTCATTTAACAGACTCTCTGATCCAGGAGACACTACAGTAGTGAGTCATTTAACAGACTCTCTGATCCAGAGCCACTACAGTAGTGAGTCATTTAAAGTTCGACTCACCTTCGAACAGACAAAGTCCACTAGCGTAGCTTCCTCCTCTCCGATGTACTCTATTATCTTCTTGTTGATCCAGGGCCTGATGCGACGGTCCATCAGAGTCTGAGGAGAAGAACAAAAACGTGGCAGATTTGGTGTTTTAAAAGAGACACAGGAACGACAGTCCCAACTCCCGACAACTTATTTTATTTTTTTATTTTAACCCCCTTTATAAAACTTACACGCCCAAATTCCTACCGGTGCGATTAAACGGTTAGCCACGGCGACCTCAGAAATGTAAAAGGAAGAGAGCACACCTCCAACAAGATTCCCCGGGACAATATATATATATATTTTAAAGAGGCATTCATGGCTCATTCCGGCTGCAACCGAACTCTAATTTACAAAACGACAGACTTTATTCCAGACCTCCGGACAACTAAGTATTAATCCCCCTCCTACAAAGCATAGCCAAGAGAGATTATAACACAACATTCAGGTTCTACTTCTCTATCGAACACTTTGGGTGGAGTCTCCTCCTCCTCCTCCTCCTCCTCCTCCTCCTCCTCCTCCTCGGCAGGAAACTAAAGTGATATGGACAACAAACTGTTCCTCCTCCTCCTCCCCCCCCTCCTCCTCCTCCTCCTCGGCAGGAAACTAAAGTGATATGGACAACAAACTGTTCCTCCTCCTCCTCCCCCCTCCTCAAACTCCCCTCCTCCTCCTCCTCGGAAAAACTAAAGTGATACGGACAACAAACTGTTCCTCCTCCTCCTCCTCCTCCTCCTCCTCGGCAGGAAACTAAAGTGATACGGACAACAAACTGTTGCTCCTCCTCCTCCTCCTCCTCAGGCAGGAAACTAAAGTGATACGGACAACAAACTGTTCCTCCTCCTCCTCCTCCTCGGCAGGAAACTAAAGTGATACGGACAACAAACTGTTCCTCCTCCTCCTCCTCCTCCTCCCCCTCCCTCCTCCTCCTCCTCGGCAGGAAACTAAAGTGATACGGACAACAAACTGTTCCTCCTCCTCCTCCTCCTCCTCGGCAGGAAACTAAAGTGATACGGACAACAAACTGTTCCTCCTCCTCCTCCTCCTCGGCAGGAAACTAAAGTGATACGGACAACAAACTGTTCCTCCTCCTCCTCCTCCTCCTCCTCCTCGGCAGGAAACTAAAGTGATACGGACAACAAACTGTTCCTCCTCCTCCTCCTCCTCCTCGGCAGGAAACTAAAGTGATACGGACAACAAACTGTTCCTCCTCCTCCTCCTCCTCCTCCTCGGCAGGAAACTAAAGTGATACGGACAACAAACTGTTCCTCCTCCTCCTCCTCCTCCTCCTCCTCGGCAGGAAACTAAAGTGATACGGACAACAAACTGTTCCTCCTCCTCCTCCCCTCCTCCTCGGCAGGAAACTAAAGTGATACGGACAACAAACTGTTCCTTCTCCTCCTCCTCCTCCTCGGCAGGAAACTAAAGTGATATGGACAACAAACTGTTCCTCCCCCTCCTCCTCCTCCTCCTCCCCCTCCTCGGCAGGAAACTAAAGTGATACGGACAACAAACTGTTCCTCCTCCTCCTCGGCAGGAAACTAAAGTGATACGGACAACAAACTGTTCCTCCTCCTCCTCGGCAGGAAACTAAAGTGATATGGACAACAAACTGTTCCTCCTCCTCCTCCTCCTCGGCAGGAAACTAAAGTGATACGGACAACAAACTGTTCCTCCCCCTCCTCCTCCTCCTCGGCAGGAAACTAAAGTGATACGGACAACAAACTGTTCCTCCTCCTCCTCCTTCTCCTAGGCAGGAAACTAAAGTGATACGGACAACAAACTGTTCCCCTCCTCCTCCTCGGCAGGAAACTAAAGTGATACGGACAACAAACTGTTCCCCCTCCTCCTCCTCCTCCTCCTCGGCAAGAAACTAAAGTGATATGGACAACAAACTGTTCCTCCTCCCCCTCCTCCACCTCCCCCTCCCCTCCTCCTCCTCCTCCTCGGCAGGAAACTAAAGTGATACGGACAACAAACTGTTCCTCCTCCTCCTCCTCCCCTCCTCCTCCTCCTCCTCCTCCTCCTCCTCCTCGGCAGGAAACTAAAGTGATACGGACAACAAACTGTTCCTTCTCCTCCTCCTCCTCCTCGGCAGGAAACTAAAGTGATATGGACAACAAACTGTTCCTCCCCCTCCTCCTCCTCCTCCTCCCCCTCCTCGGCAGGAAACTAAAGTGATACGGACAACAAACTGTTCCTCCTCCTCCTCCTCCCCCCTCCTCCTCCTCCTCCTCCCCCCTCCTCGGCAGGAAACTAAAGTGATACGGACAACAAACTGTTCCTCCTCCTCCTCGGCAGGAAACTAAAGTGATACGGACAACAAACTGTTCCTCCTCCTCCTCGGCAGGAAACTAAAGTGATACGGACAACAAACTGTTCCTTCTCCTCCTCCTCCTCCTCGGCAGGAAACTAAAGTGATACGGACAACAAACTGTTCCTCCTCCTCCTCCTCCTCGGCAGGAAACTAAAGTGATACGGACAACAAACTGTTCCTCCTCCTCCTCCTCGGCAGGAAACTAAAGTGATACGGACAACAAACTGTTCCTCCCCCTCCTCCTCCTCCTCGGCAGGAAACTAAAGTGATATGGACAACAAACTGTTCCTCCTCCTCCTCCTCCTCCTCCTCGGCAGGAAACTAAAGTGATACGGACAACAAACTGTTCCTCCCCCTCCTCCTCCTCCTCCTCCTCGCAGGAAACTAAAGTGATATGGACAACAAACTGTTCCTCCTCCTCCTCCTCCTCCTCCTCGGCAGGAAACTAAAGTGATACGGACAACAAACTGTTCCTCCCCCTCCTCCTCCTCCTCGGCAGGAAACTAAAGTGATATGGACAACAAACTGTTCCTCCTCCTCCTCCTCCCCCTCCTCCTCGGCAGGAAACTAAAGTGATATGGACAACAAACTGTTCCTCCTCCTCCTCGGCAGGAAACTAAAGTGATATGGACAACAAACTGTTCCTCCTCCTCCTCCTAGGCAGGAAACTAAAGTGATATGGACAACAAACTGTTCCTCCTTCCCCCCCCCCCTCCTCCCCCTCCCCCCTAAAGTCCCCTCCTCCCCTCCTCCTCCTCCTCCTCGACAGGAAACTAAAGTGATACGGACAACAAACTGTTCCTTCTCCTCCTCCTCCTCCTCGGCAGGAAACTAAAGTGATACGGACAACAAACTGTTCCTCCTCCTCCCCCTCCTCCTCGGCAGGAAACTAAAGTGATACGGACAACAAACTGTTCCTCCTCCTCCTCCTCGGCAGGAAACTAAAGTGATACGGACAACAAACTGTTCCTCCTCCTCCTCCTCCTCCTCCTCCTCGGCAGGAAACTAAAGTGATACGGACAACAAACTGTTCCTCCTCCTCCCCCTCCTCCCCCTCCTCCTCCTCCCCCTCCTTCTCCTCCTCCTCCTCGGCAGGAAACTAAAGTGATACGGACAACAAACTGTTCCTTCTCCTCCCCCTCCTCCTCGGCAGGAAACTAAAGTGATACGGACAACAAACTGTTCCTCCTCCTCCTCCTAGGCAGGAAACTAAAGTGATATGGACAACAAACTGTTCCTCCCCCCCTCCTCCTCCTCCTCCTAGGCAGGAAACTAAAGTGATACGGACAACAAACTGTTCCTTCTCCTCCCCCTCCTCCTCGGCAGGAAACTAAAGTGATACGGACAACAAACTGTTCCTCCTCCTCCTCCTAGGCAGGAAACTAAAGTGATATGGACAACAAACTGTTCCTCCTCCTCCTAGGCAGGAAACTAAAGTGATACGGACAACAAACTGTTCCTTCTCCTCCCCCTCCTCCTCGGCAGGAAACTAAAGTGATACGGACAACAAACTGTTCCTCCTCCTCCTCCTCCTCGGCAGGAAACTAAAGTGATACGGACAACAAACTGTTCCTCCTCCTCCTCCTCCTCCTCCTCGGCAGGAAACTAAAGTGATATGGACAACAAACTGTTCCTCCTCCTCCTCCTCCTCCTCCTCGGCAGGAAACTAAAGTGATATGGACAACAAACTGTTCCTCCTCCTCCTCGGCAGGAAACTAAAGTGATATGGACAACAAACTGTTCCTCCTCCTCCTCCTCCTCCTCGGCAGGAAACTAAAGTGATACGGACAACAAACTGTTCCTCCCCCTCCTCCTCCTCCCCCTCCTTCTCCTCCTCCTCCTCGGCAGGAAACTAAAGTGATACGGACAACAAACTGTTCCTTCTCCTCCCCCTCCTCCTCGGCAGGAAACTAAAGTGATACGGACAACAAACTGTTCCTCCTCCTCCTCCTCCTCCTTCTCTCTCCCTTAAACGTGACCTGACCTCGACCCCGCCCCTTAATTAAACGTGACCTGACCTCGACCCCGCCCCTTAATTAAACGTGACCTGACCTCGACCCCGCCCCTTAATTAAACGTGACCTGACCTCGACCCCGCCCCTTAATTAAACGTGACCTGACCTCGACCCCGCCCCTTAATTAAACGTGACCTGACCTCGACCCCGCCCCTTAATTAAACGTGACCTGACCTCGACCCCGCCCCTTAATTAAACGTGACCTGACCTCGACCCTCCT
>NC_088413.1:81487095-81604595 GCF_034236695.1 Oncorhynchus nerka | reverse complement strand
CCGCTCCGGGTCATCGATCGCATGGAGTGGTAGCAACATCGTTGTGAAGCTACGACAAACAAACCAACCAACCACCAGGTGTATCCGACGGACAGTCAGTGAAACTACAAGGCAAGACATCAACAGGTGGAACTACAAGGCAGGAAGTCAACAGGTGAAACTACAAGGTAGGAAGTCAACAGGTGAAACTACAAGGTAGGAAGTCAACAGGTGAAACTACAAGGCAGGAGGTCAACAGGTGAAACTACAAGGCAGGAGGTCAACAGGTGAAACTACAAGGCAGGAAGTCAACAGGTGAAACTACAAGGCAGGAAGTCAACAGGTGAAACTACAAGGCAGGAGGTCAACAGGTGGAACTACAAGGCAGAAAGTCAACAGGTGAAACTACAAGGCAGGAGGTCAACAGGTGAAACTACAAGGCAGGAGGTCAACAGGTGAAACTACAAGGCAGGAGGTCAACAGGTGAAACTACAAGGCAGAAAGTCAACAGGTGGAACTACAAGGCAAGAAGACAACAGGTGAAACTACAAGGCAAGACGTCAACAGGTGAAACTACAAGGCAAGAAGTCAACAGGTGAAACTACAAGGCAGGAAGTCAACAGGTAAACACCGTTCTCTCTCCGACATTCATTTTCTCTCGATCGTTCCAGTGCTTTACACTGCAGAAGACTGCCCCCCCCCCCCAATGCGCTCCCTGTGATTGGTCAAACCGATTAATCGGAATGGCCAATTAATTAGGGCCGATTTCAAGTCTCATAATAATCGGAAATCGTTATTTTTAGACACCAATTTTGCCCGATTACACCTTTGATCTTTATTTAACTAGGCAATTATTATTCTTAATGCAATTCTTACATTCTTATTTTCAATGACGGCCTAGGAACGGTGGGTTAACTGCCTCGTTCAGGTGCAGAACGAGAGGTTTTCACCTTGTCAGTTCGGGGGATCCAATCTTGCAACCTTACAGTTAACTAGTCCAACGCAATAACTACCTGCCTCTCTCTCGTTGCACTCCACAAGGAGACTGCCTGTTACGCGAATGCAGTAAGCCAAGGTAAGTTGCTAGCTAGCATTAAATGTATCTTATAAAAAACAACCATAATCACTAGTTAACTACACATGGTTGATGACATTACTAGATATTATCTAGCGTGTCCTGCGTTGCATATAATCTGACTGAGCATACAAGCATCTAAGTATCTGACTGAGCGGTGGTAGGCAGAAGCAGGCGCGTAAACATTCATTCAAACAGCACTTTTGTGCGTTTTGCCAGCAGCTCTTCGTTGTGCGTCAAGCATTGCGCTGTTTATGACTTCAAGCCTATCAACTCCCGAGATGAGGCTGGTGTGACCAAAGTGAAATGGCTGGCTAGTTAGCGCGCGCTAATAGCGTTTCAAACGTCACTCGCTCTGAGCCTTCTAGTAGTTGTGTCCCTTGCTCTGCATGGGTAACGCTGCTTCGATGGTGGCTGTTGTCGATGTGTTGCTGGTTCGAGCCCAGGTAGGGGCGAGGAGAGGGACGGAAGCTATACTGTTACACTGGCAATACTAAAGTGCCTATAAGAACATCCAATAGTCAAAGGAGTATGAAATACTAATGGTATAGAGGGAAAAAGTCCTATAATTCCTATAATAGCTACAACCTAAAACTTCTTACCTGGGAATATTGAAGACTCATGTTAAAAGGAACCACCAGCTTTCATATGTTCTCATGTTCTGAGCAAGGAACTGAAACGTTAGCTTTCTTACATGGCACATATTGCACTTTTACTTCTCCAACACTTTGTTTTTGCATTATTTAAACCAAATTGAACATGTTTCATTATCTACTTGAGGCTAAATGGATTTTATTGATGTATTATATTAAGTTAAAATAAGTGTTCATTTAGTATTGTTGTAATTGTCATTATTACAAATTTTAAAAAATATATTATTATATTATTTTTTCACATCAGCGATGTAACACACCCATTCCTACACACCACCACACACCCATTCCTACCCTCCCCCAATCACTCCTCCCACACCCCAGTAGGCTAGTTGAGAACAAGTTCTCATTTACAATTGCGACCTCCTCCCACACCCATTACCTTACTGTAATAGATTTCCATTACAATCACCAAAGAGCCATTTCTCAAGGAAGAATTTAGCTAGAACTGTCTGGGAGGGGTCTGATTGGGTAGTGGAATACTGAAAACTAGTTGTTATTGGCAGAGAGGTTTGGAACTCTGTCATTGATCTATTAACCAATTTGCCGCATGGTGATGTAGTATAGGCTTTGACAGCAGCTACAAGCCAGTTCTACCCGGCCCGGCCGGACCAGTTCTACCCGGCCCGGCCCGGTCCGGCCCGTTCTACCCGGCCCGGCCCGGTCCCGCCCCGTTCTACCCGGCCCGGCCGGTCCGGCCCGTTCTACCCGGCCCGGTCGGTCGGGACCGGTTCTACCCGGCCCGGTGGTCCGGCCCCCGTTCTACCCGGCCCGGTGGTCCGGCCCCCGTTCTACCCGGCCCGGTGGTCCGGCCCCCGTTCTACCCGGCCCGGTGGTCCGGCCCCGTTCTACCCGGCCCGGTCGGGACCGGTTCTACCCGGCCCCGACCCGGCCCGGTCGGTCGGGACCGGTTCTACCCGGCCCGGTCGGCCCGGTCGGGACCGGTTCTACCGGTTCTACCCGGCCCGGTCGGCCCGGTCGGGACCGGTTCTACCGGTTCTACCCGGCCCGGTTCTACCGGTTCTACCCGGCCCGGTCGGTTCTACCGGTTCTACCCGGCCCGGTTCTACCGGTTCTACCCGGCCCGGCCGGTTCTACCGGTTCTACCCGGCCCGGTTCTACCGGTTCTACCCGGCCCGGTCCGGTTCTACCGGTTCTACCCGGCCCGGTCCGGTTCTACCGGTTCTACCCGGCCCGGTCCGGTTCTACCGGTTCTACCCGGCCCGGTCCGGTTCTACCGGTTCTACCCGGCCCGGTCGGGACCGGTTGGTCCCGGGACGGTTCTACCCGGCCCGGTCAGACCAGTTCTACCCGGCCCAGTCAGAATAGCTCTACCCGGCCCAGTCAGAATAGCTCTACCCGGCCCAGTCAGAATAGCTCTACCCGGCCCAGTCAGAATAGCTCTACCCGGCCCAGTCAGAATAGCTCTACCCGGCCCAGTCAGAATAGCTCTACCCGGCCCAGTCAGAATAGCTCTACCCGGCCCAGTCAGAATAGTTCTACCCGACCCAGTCAGACCAGTTATAACCGGCCCAGTCAGACCAGTTCTACCCGGCCCAGTCAGACCAGTTCTACCTCACCCAGTTTGAGGCTGAGGCCTATCTTGGGCCGGTGTTCATCTGTGGGCTGGGCGTCTGGAGAGTTCTCATGAGGGATGATGATGCCACACGGAGACTCGTTGCCAGGGGAGTTGGGCGTGGCGTCGCCGCTGCCCGACGACACAGAGGGTGCCGACGTGATTGGCCGCAGTGTGGGCTTGAGGTGTGGGTGTGTCCTGGCGTCTGACGAGTCGTCCCCGTCACGATCGTCAAGCTCCTCTCCATCCTCCACGTCATCGTCTGATTGGGACTGAGGGTGTTCGGGAGGAGGCCTGTCTGCACCTCCTCCTCCTCCTCTCCTGTCCCTGTGGTGCTCCCTCTCTCGGTGCTCCCTCTCTCGGTGCTCCCTCTCTCGGTGCTCCCTCTCTCGGTGCTCCCTCTCCCGGTGCTCCCTCTCCCGGTGTGGTTTCTCCTGCTGCACCTCCTCCTCCGGCTTCACTGGGGGCTGCCGCCTCCGCTCTGCCTCCTCCTCCATCTTGGTTTAAAATCAAATCACAATTTATTTAAAGTCTCAACACACTTTACAAATGAAAATAAAGAAAAACACAAATGTCATGAATGTGCCTTGTTGATTAGTGTGTATTGTCCCCATTTGACAGGTACAATACACACTGATCAACATTTCTCATTTCTGTTACTGTGCCAAAGTTAACCAGCTGGCTGATTTTACTCTGTAGTACACGAGACAGACAGGAGGCACACAGGAGGCAGACAGGAGGCACACAGGAGGCACACGAGACAGACAGGAGGCAGACAGGAGGCACACGAGAGAGAGACAGACAGGAGGCACACGAGAGAGAGACAGACAGGAGGCAGACAGGAGGCAGACAGGAGGCACACAGGAGGCACACAGGAGGCACACAGGAGGCACACAGGAGGCACACAGGAGGCAGACAGGAGGCACACGAGAGAGAGACAGACAGGAGGCACACAGGAGGCTGACAGGAGGCACACAGGAGGCAGACACGAGACAGACAGGAGGCACACGAGACAGACAGGAGGCAGACAGGAGGCACACACGAGACAGACAGGAGGCACACGAGAGAGAGACAGGAGGCACACAGGAGGCAGACAGGAGGCAGACAGGAGGCAGACAGGAGGCACACAGGAGGCACACAGGAGGCAGACAGGAGGCACACAGGAGGCAGATGAGAGAGAGACATACAGGAGGCACACAGGAGGCAGACGAGAGAGAGACATACAGGAGGCAGACAGGAGGCACACAGGAGGCAGACGAGAGAGAGACATACAGGAGGCAGACAGGAGGCAGACAGGAGGCACACAGGAGGCACACAGGAGGCACACAGGAGGCAGACAGGAGGCACACGAGAGAGAGACAGACAGGAGGCTGACAGGAGGCACACAGGAGGCAGACACGAGACAGACAGGAGGCAGACAGGAGGCACACACGAGGCACACAGGAGGCACACGAGAGAGAGACAGACAGGAGGCACACGAGAGAGAGACAGACAGGAGGCACACGAGAGAGAGACAGACAGGAGGCACACGAGAGAGAGACAGACAGGAGGCACACGAGAGAGAGACAGACAGGAGGCACACACACGAGACAGACAGGAGGCACACACACGAGACAGACAGGAGGCACACACGAGAGAGAGACAGACAGGAGGCACACACGAGAGAGACAGACAGGAGGCACACACGAGAGAGACAGACAGGAGGCACACACGAGAGAGAGACAGACAGGAGGCACACACGAGAGAGAGACAGACAGGAGGCACACACGAGAGAGAGACAGACAGGAGGCACACACGAGAGAGAGACAGACAGGAGGCACACACACGAGACAGACAGGAGGCACACACACGAGACAGACAGGAGGCACACACGAGAGAGAGACAGACAGGAGGCACACACGAGAGAGAGACAGACAGGAGGCACACACGAGAGAGAGACAGACAGGAGGCACACACGAGAGAGAGACAGACAGGAGGCACACACGAGAGAGACAGACAGGAGGCACACACGAGAGAGAGACAGACAGGAGGCACACACGAGAGAGAGACAGACAGGAGGCACACACGAGAGAGAGACAGACAGGAGGCACACACGAGAGAGAGACAGACAGGAGGCACACACGAGAGAGAGACAGACAGGAGGCACACACGAGAGAGAGACAGACAGGAGGCACACACGAGAGAGAGACAGACAGGAGGCACACACGAGAGAGAGACAGACAGGAGGCACACACGAGAGAGAGACAGACAGGAGGCACACACGAGAGAGAGACAGACAGGAGGCACACACGAGAGAGAGACAGACAGGAGGCACACACGAGAGAGAGACAGACAGGAGGCACACACGAGAGAGAGACAGACAGGAGGCACACACGAGAGAGAGACAGACAGGAGGCACACACGAGAGAGAGACAGACAGGAGGCACACGAGAGAGAGACAGACAGGAGGCACACACACGAGACAGACAGGAGGCACACACGAGAGAGAGACAGACAGGAGGCACACACGAGAGAGAGACAGACAGGAGGCACACACGAGAGAGAGACAGACAGGAGGCACACACGAGAGAGAGACAGACAGGAGGCACACACGAGAGAGAGACAGACAGGAGGCACACGAGAGAGAGACAGACAGGAGGCACACGAGAGAGAGACAGACAGGAGGCACACGAGAGAGAGACAGACAGGAGGCACACGAGAGAGAGACAGACAGGAGGCACACGAGAGAGACAGACAGGAGGCACACGAGAGAGAGACAGACAGGAGGCACACGAGAGAGAGACAGACAGGAGGCACACGAGAGAGAGACAGACAGGAGGCACACGAGAGAGAGACAGACAGGAGGCACACGAGAGAGAGACAGACAGGAGGCACACGAGAGAGAGACAGACAGAGGCACACGAGAGAGAGACAGACAGGAGGCACACGAGAGAGAGACAGGAGGCACACGAGAGACAGACAGACAGGAGGCACACGAGAGAGAGACAGACAGGAGGCACACGAGAGAGAGACAGACAGGAGGCACACGAGAGAGAGACAGACAGGAGGCACACGAGAGAGAGACAGACAGGAGGCACACACACGAGACAGACAGGAGGCAGACAGACAGACATACCCTCTGCATCTCCTGTTGTACAACAGACAGACAGACCATCTGCAGCTCCTGTTCTACAACAGACAGACAGACATACCCTCTGCAGCTCCTGTTCTACAACAGACAGACAGACATACCCTCTGCAGCTCCTGTTCTACAACAGACAGACAGACATACCCTCTGCAGCTCCTGTTCTACAACAGACAGACAGACATACCCTCTGCAGCTCCTGTTCTACAACAGACAGACAGACCCTCTGCAGCTCCTGTTCTACGACAGACAGACATACCCTCTGCAGCTCCTGTTCTACAACAGACAGACAGACAGACATACCCTCTGCAGCTCCTGTTCTACAACAGACAGACAGACAGACCCTCTGCAGCTCCTGTTCTACAACAGACAGACATACCCTCTGCAGCTCCTGTTCCACAACAGACATACCCTCTGCAGCTCCTGTTCTACAACAGACAGACAGACATACCCTCTGCAGCTCCTGTTCTACAACAGACAGACCCTCTGCAGCTCCTGTTCCACAACAGACAGACAGACATACCCTCTGCAGCTCCTGTTCTACAACAGACAGACAGACATACCCTCTGCAGCTCCTGTTCTACAACAGACAGACAGACATACCCTCTGCAGCTCCTGTGCTACAACAGACAGACCCTCTGCAGCTCCTGTTCCACAACAGACAGACATACAGACCCTCTGCAGCTCCTGTTCTACAACAGACAGACATACCCTCTGCAGCTCCTGTTCTACAACAGACATACCCTCTGCAGCTCCTGTTCTACAACAGACATAACCTCTGCAGCTCCTGTTCTACAACAGACATACCCTCTGCAGCTCCTGTTCCACAACAGACAGACATACCCTCTGCAGCTCCTGTTCTACAACAGACAGACCCTCTGCAGCTCCTGTTCTACAACAGACAGACCCTCTGCAGCTCCTGTTCTACAACAGACAGACAGACAGACAGACAGACATACCCTCTGCAGCTCCTGTTGTACAACAGACAGACAGACAGACAGACAGACCCTCTGCAGCTCCTGTTCTACGACAGACAGACAGACATACCCTCTTTAGCTCCTGTTCTACAACAGACAGACCCTCTGCAGCTCCTGTTGTACAACAGACACAGACATACCCTCTGCAGCTCCTGTTCTACGACAGACAGACAGACATACCCTCTGCAGCTCCTGTTCCACAACAGACAGACAGACAGACCCTCTGCAGCTCCTGTTCCACAACAGACAGACAGACATACCCTCTGCAGCTCCTGTTCTACAACAGACATACCCTCTGCAGCTCCTGTTCCACAACAGACAGACAGACATACCCTCTGCAGCTCCTGTTCTACAACAGACAGACAGACCCTCTGCAGCTCCTGTTCTACAACAGACAGACATACCCTCTGCAGCTCGGCCTCAGGGTCTGGGTGTCCCTCAGCTAACAGTCTCTGTCTGATCTGATCATGCTCTTCCTTCTCCCTCTTCCTGTCTCTATCATCCAGCTCCGTCTCCTTCTCACGGTCTCTCAGACGTTTCTGTAATGCACTACCCCTGAGGGGAGGGGGACAGAGAGACAGTCAGTCATACAGATTAACACTACAGACCCGGGTTCAAATACTATTTGTAATCATTCAAATACTTAGCATTTGCTTTAGGCTGCCTATAGCGCCACATGGGCGGGGTTTGCTATTTCTTTTTACACCACACAAACTCAAATCAAGCCCAACTTGAGTTTATGAAATTATTTAAAATAGCATTGGAACAGCAGGTTCCTTTGTTTGTGGCTTCCACAGACCAGTTCCTACAGCTAGTATTTTGACTCATCTCTGTTATAAACGGTGTCATCTCACCTGTGGTATTTTGACTCATCTCTGTTATAAACGGTGTCATCTCACCTGTAGTATTTTGACTCATCTCTGTTATAAGCGGTGTCATCTCACCTGTGGTATTTTGACTCATCTCTGTTATAAACGGTGTCATCTCACCTGTAGTATTTTGACTCATCTCACCTGTAGTATTTTGACTCATCTCTGTTATAAACAGTGTCATCTCACCGGTAGTATTTTGACTCATCTCACCTGTAGTATTTTGACTCATATCACCTGTAGTATTTTGACTCATCTCACCTGTAGTATTTTGACTCATCTCTGTTATAAACGGTGTCATCTCACCTGTAGTATTTTGACTCATCTCTGTTATAAACGGTGTCATCTCACCGGTAGTATTTTGACTCATCTCTGTTATAAACGGTGTCATCTCACCTGTAGTATTTTGACTCATCTCTGTTATAAACGGTGTCATCTCACCTGTAGTATTTTGACTCATCTCACCTGTAGTATTTTGACTCATCTCTGTTATAAACGGTGTCATCTCACCGGTAGTATTTTGACTCATCTCTGTTATAAACGGTGTCATCTCACCGGTAGTATTTTGATTCATCTCTGTTATAAACGGTGTCATCTCACCGGTAGTATTTTGACTCATCTCACCTGTAGTATTTTGACTCATCTCACCGGTAGTATTTTGACTCATCTCTGTTATAAACGGTGTCATCTCACCGGTAGTATTTTGACTCATCTCTGTTATAAACGGTGTCATCTCACCTGTAGTATTTTGACTCATCTCACCTGTAGTATTTTGACTCATCTCTGTTATAAACGGTGTCATCTCACCTGTAGTATTTTGACTCATCTCTGTTATAAACGGTGTCATCTCACCTGTAGTATTTTGACTCATCTCTGTTATAAACGGTGTCATCTCACCTGTAGTATTTTGACTCATCTCACCTGTAGTATTTTGACTCATCTCTGTTATAAACGGTGTCATCTCACCTGTAGTATTTTGACTCATCTCTGTTATAAACGGTGTCATCTCACCTGTATTTTGACTCATTTTTATAAACATCATCTCACTCACCTGTAGTATTTTGACTCATCTCTGTTATAAACAGTGTCATCTCACCGGTAGTATTTTGACTCATCTCACCTGTAGTATTTTGACTCATATCACCTGTAGTATTTTGACTCATCTCACCTGTAGTATTTTGACTCATCTCTGTTATAAACGGTGTCATCTCACCTGTAGTATTTTGACTCATCTCTGTTATAAACGGTGTCATCTCACCTGGTAGTATTTTGACTCATCTCTCTGTCATCTCATAATTTTGACTCATCTCTGTTATAAACGGTGTCATCTCACCTGTAGTATTTTGACTCATCTCACCTGTAGTATTTTGACTCAATAAACGGTGTCATCTCACCGGTAGTATTTTGACTCATCTCTGTTACGGTGTCATCTCACGTATTTTGATTCATCTCTGTTATAAACGGTGACTCATCTCACCTGTAGTATTTTGACTCATCTCACCGGTAGTATTTTGACTCATCTCTGTTATAAACGGTGTCATCTCACCGGTAGTATTTTGACTCATCTCTGTTATAAACGGTGTCATCTCACCTGTAGTATTTTGACTCATCTCACCTGTAGTATTTTGACTCATCTCTGTTATAAACGGTGTCATCTCACCTGTAGTATTTTGACTCATCTCTGTTATAAACGGTGTCATCTCACCTGTAGTATTTGACTCATCTCTGATAAACGGTCATCTCACCTGTAGTATTTTGACTCATCTCACCTGTAGTATTTTGACTCATCTCTGTTATAAACGGTGTCATCTCACCTGTAGTATTTTGACTCATCTCTGTTATAAACGGTGTCATCTCACCTGTAGTATTTTGACTCATCTCACCTGTAGTATTTTGACTCATCTCTGTTATAAACGGTGTCATCTCACCTGTAGTATTTTGACTCATCTCTGTTATAAACGGTGTCATCTCACCTGTAGTATTTTGACTCATCTCACCTGTAGTATTTTGACTAATCTCTGTTATAAACGGTGTCATCTCACCTGTAGTATTTTGACTCATCTCTGTTATAAACGGTGTCATCTCACCGGTAGTATTTTGACTCATCTCACCTGTAGTATTTTGACTCATCTCTGTTATAAACGGTGTCATCTCACCTGTAGTATTTTGACTCATCTCACCTGTAGTATTTTGACTCATCTCTGTTATAAACGGTGTCATCTCACCGGTATTTTGACTCATCTCTGTTATAAACGACTCATCTCACCTGTAGTATTTTGACTCATCTCTGTTATAAACGGTGTCATCTCACGGTATTTTGACTCATCTCACCTGTAGTATTTTGACTTTTGACTCATCTCTGTTATAAACGGTGTCATCTCACCGGTAGTATTTTGACTCATCTCTGTTATAAACGGTGTCATCTCACCTGTAGTATTTTGACTCATCTCACCTGTAGTATTTTGACTCATCTCTGTTATAAACGGTGTCATCTCACCTGTAGTATTTTGACTCATCTCTGTTATAAACGGTGTCATCTCACCTGTAGTATTTTGACTCATCTCACCTGTAGTATTTTGACTAATCTCTGTTATAAACGGTGTCATCTCACCTGTAGTATTTTGACTCATCTCACCTGTAGTATTTTGACTCATCTCTGTTATAAACGGTGTCATCTCACCGGTAGTATTTTGACTCACCTCTGTTATAAACGGTGTCATCTCACCTGTAAACTCATCTCTGTTATAAACGGTGTCATCTCACCGGTAGTATTTTGACTCATCTCACCTGTAGTATTTTGACTCATCTCTGTTATAAACGGTGTCATCTCACCTGTAGTATTTTGACTCATCTCACCTGTAGTATTTTGACTCATCTCTGTTATAAACGGTGTCATCTCACCGGTAGTATTTTGACTCACCTCTGTTATAAACGGTGTCATCTCACCTGTAGTATTTTGACTCATCTCTGTTATAAACGGTGTCATCTCACCGGTAGTATTTTGACTCATCTCACCTGTAGTATTTTGACTCATCTCACCGGTAGTATTTTGACTCATCTCTGTTATAAACGGTGTCATCTCACCTGTAGTATTTTGACTCATCTCACCTGTAGTATTTTGACTCATCTCTGTTATAAACGGTGTCATCTCACCTGTAGTATTTTGACTCATCTCTGTTATAAACGGTGTCATCTCACCTGTAGTATTTTGACTCATCTCACCTGTAGTATTTTGACTAATCTCTGTTATAAACGGTGTCATCTCACCTGTAGTATTTTGACTCATCTCACCTGTAGTAAATCTCTGTTATAAACGGTGTCATCTCACCGGTAGTATTTTGACTCATCTCTGTTCTCACCTGTAATTTTGACTCATCTCTGTTATAAACGGTGTCATCTCACCGGTAGTATTTTGACTCATCTCACCTGTAGTATTTTGACTCATCTCACCGGTAGTATTTTGACTCATCTCTGTTATAAACGGTGTCATCTCACCGGTAGTATTTTGACTCATCTCTGTTATAAACGGTGTCATCTCACCTGTAGTATTTTGACTCATCTCACCTGTAGTATTTTGACTCATCTCTGTTATAAACGGTGTCATCTCACCTGTAGTATTTTGACTCATCTCTGTTATAAACGGTGTCATCTCACCTGTAGTATTTTGACTCATCTCACCTGTAGTATTTTGACTCATCTCTGTTATAAACGGTGTCATCTCACCTGTAGTATTTTGACTCATCTCACCTGTAGTATTTTGACTCATCTCTGTTATAAACGGTGTCATCTCACCGGTAGTATTTTGACTCACCTCTGTTATAAACGGTGTCATCTCACCTGTAGTATTTTGACTCATCTCTGTTATAAACGGTGTCATCTCACCGGTAGTATTTTGACTCATCTCACCTGTAGTATTTTGACTCATCTCACCGGTAGTATTTTGACTCATCTCACCTGTAGTATTTTGACTCATCTCTGTTATAAACGGTGTCATCTCACCGGTAGTATTTTGACTCATCTCTGTTATAAACGGTGTCATCTCACCGGTAGTATTTTGACTCACCTCTGTTATAAACGGTGTCATCTCACCTGTAGTATTTTGACTCATCTCTGTTATAAACGGTGTCATCTCACCTGTAGTATTTTGACTCATCTCACCTGTAGTATTTTGACTAATCTCTGTTATAAACGGTGTCATCTCACCTGTAGTATTTTGACTCATCTCACCTGTAGTATTTTGACTCATCTCTGTTATAAACGGTGTCATCTCACCTGTAGTATTTTGACTCATCTCTGTTATAAACGGTGTCATCTCACCTGTAGTATTTTGACTCATCTCTGTTATAAACGGTGTCATCTCACCTGTAGTATTTTGACTCATCTCACCTGTTATTTTGAAACGGTGTCATCTCACCTGTAGTATTTTGACTCATCTCACCTGTAGTATTTTGACTCACCTCTGTTATAAACGGTGTCATCTCACCTGTAGTATTTTGACTCATCTCACCTGTAGTATTTTGACTCATCTCTGTTATAAACGGTGTCATCTCACCGGTAGTATTTTGACTCACCTCTGTTATAAACGGTGTCATCTCACCTGTAGTATTTTGACTCATCTCTGTTATAAACGGTGTCATCTCACCGGTAGTATTTTGACTCATCTCACCTGTAGTATTTTGACTCATCTCTGTTATAAACGGTGTCATCTCACCGGTAGTATTTTGACTCATCTCACCTGTAGTATTTTGACTCATCTCTGTCATCGTCATAATCTTCCAGGAACTCTTTCAGACGCTTTCCTTCTTTGGTCTGGAGGAAGAGGAAGAACACTGGATTACATACTAACTCTAAGTCTCCACACATCACAGATGTAGACAGAATCAGAGGTAACTAAACGGATTACTGTCACGTTCGTTAGTATAGTCGGACCAAGGCGCTGCGTACGTAGAATTCCACGTTATTTATTAGAGAGTGAAACAATAAACGAACCGTGACGACAATGCAGAGCGAACAGGCAACTAAACATAAACAATATCCCATCACCCACAGGTGGGAAAAAAATGCTACTTAAGTATGATCCCCAATTAGAGACAACGATAACCAGCTGCCTCTAATTGGGAATCATGCAAATCACCAACATAGAAAATCAAACCTAGAACCCCACATAGAAAATATAAACTAGAACACCCCCCATGCCCTGACCTACTTTACCATAGAAAATATAAACTAGAACAACCCCCCCAAGTCACACCCTGACCTACTCTACCATAGAAAATATAAACTAGAACAACCCCCCAAGTCACGCCCTGACCTACTCTACCATAGAAAATATAAACTAGAACAACCCCCCAAGTCACACCCTGACCTACTCTACCATAGAAAATATAAACTAGAACAACCCCCAAGTCACGCCTGACCTACTCTACCATAGAAAATATAAACTAGAACAACCCCCCAAGTCACGCCCTGACCTACTCTACCATAGAAAATATAAACTAGAACAACCCCCCCAGTCACGCCTGACCTACTCTACCATAGAAAATATAAACTAGAACAACCCCCCAGACCCCTGACCTACTCTACCATAGAAAATATAAACTAGAACAACCCCCCCCAGTCACGCCCTGACCTACTCTACCATAGAAAATATAAACTAGAACCCCCCCCCCAAGTAACGCCCTGACCTACTCTACCATAGAAAATATAAACTAGAACCCCCTCCCCCTGACCTACTCTACCATAGAAAATATAAACTAGAACAACCCCCAAGTCATCGCCCTGACCTACTCTACCATAGAAAATATAAACTAGAACAACCCCCATGAAACCTACTCTACCATAGAAAATATAAACTAGAACAACCCCCAAGTCACGCCCTGACCTACTCTACCATAGAAAATATAAACTAGAACACGCCTGACCTACTCTACCATAGAAAATATAAACTAGAAACCCTACTCTACCATAGAAAATATAAACTAGAAACCCCCCCCAAGTCACACCCTGACCTACTCTACCATAGAAAATATAAACTAGAACAACCCCCAAGTCACGCCCTGACCTACTCTACCATAGAAAATAAACTAGAACAACCCCCCAAGTCAGCCCTGACCTACTACCATAGAAAATATAAACTAGAACAACCCCCAAGTCACGCCCTGACCTACTCTACCATAGAAAATATAAACTAGAACAACCCCCCAGTCACGCCTGACCTACTCTACCATAGAAAATATAAACTAGAACAACCCCCCAGTCACGCCCTGACCTACTCTACCATAGAAAATATAAACTAGAACAACCCCACGCCTGACCTAGTATAAACTAGAACCCTGACCTACTCTACCATAGAAAATATAAACTAGAACCCCCTCCCCCTGACCTACTCTACCATAGAAAATATAAACTAGAACAACCCCCCAAGTCACGCCCTGACCTACTCTACCATAGAAAATATAAACTAGAACAATCCCCCATCACGCCCTGACCTACTCTACCATAGAAAATATAAACTAGAACAACCCCCAAGTCACACCCTGACCTTATCTACCATAGAAAATATAAACTAGAA
The DNA here is from genome assembly GCF_034236695.1 of Oncorhynchus nerka. Lineage (NCBI taxonomy): Eukaryota > Metazoa > Chordata > Actinopteri > Salmoniformes > Salmonidae > Oncorhynchus > Oncorhynchus nerka. Next base: position 81,589,771 of record NC_088413.1, on the reverse strand, counting down.
CAACCCCCCCAGTCACGCCTGACCTACTCTACCATAGAAAATATAAACTAGAAAACCCCCAAGTCACGCCCTGACCTACTCTACCATAGAAAATATAAACTAGAAACCCCCCCCCCCCAAGTCACACCCTGACCTACTCTACCATAGAAAATATAAACTAGAATGTGACAGTTACAGGTTGACAGAATCAGGAAGATTGTATACTTATAGAAGGCATATACAGTAGGGCAAAAAAAGTATTTAGTCAGCCACCAATTGTGCAAGTTCTCCCACTTTAAAAGATGAGAGAGGCCTGTAATTTTCATCATAGGTACACTTCAACTATGACAGACAAAATGAGGGAAAAAAATCCAGAAAATCACATTGTAGGATATTTAACCTCTTGCGACGAGCAATCCCGTATCCGGGAGCGTAATCATAGCCTCAAATGCATTAGCATAACGCAACTTTTCCTATTCATGAAAATCGCAAATGAAATGAAATAAATGTATTCAAACACAAGCTTAGCCACAATTGGTGGCTGACTAAATACTTTTTTGCCCCACTGTATAGAATCATCTCTCTGACCATCTCATGGCGTCTCTCCTCCTCTCTCTGGTTCTCTTTGTCGTAGTCCCGAGCCTTCTTCCTCTCCCTGATCTCCCAGTTCTTCAGACGCTGAGAAGAAGAGAAACAGCATCTGATATATATATACACACACACACACGGAATGCTGTTTCAGCCAATCAGCATCCAAAACCAACTGCATCTATACATAGACCGGTGTTCAATTGAGTTGTCTGAAGACAGAGCACAGTGGCTGTGTCTCAAATGGAACCCTGCTCTGGTCTAAAGTAGTGCACTATATAGTGAATAGGGCTCTGGTCTAAAGTAGTGCACCATATAGGGAATAGGGTTCTATAGGCCTCTGGTCTAAAGTAGTATACTATATAGGGAATAGGGTTCCATAGGGCTCTGGTCTAAAGTAGTGCACTATATAGGGAATAGGGTTCTATAGGGCTCTGGTCTAAAGTAGTGCACTATATAGGGAATAGGGTTCTATAGGGCTCTGGTCTAAAGTAGTGCACTATATAGGGAATAGGGTTCTATAGGGCTCTGGTCTAAAGTAGTGCACTATATAGGGAATAGGGTTCTATAGGGCTCTGGTCTAAAGTAGTGCACTATATAGGGAATAGGGTTCTAAAAGTAGTGCACCATATAGGGAATAGGGTTCTATAGGCCTCTGGTCTAAAGTAGTATACTATATAGGGAATAGGGTTCTATAGGGCTCTGGTCTAAAGTAGTGCACTATATAGGGAATAGGGTTCTATAGGGCTCTGGTCTAAAGTAGTGCACTATAGGAATAGGGTTCTATAGGGCTCTGGTCTAAAGTAGTGCACTATATAGGGTTCTATAGGGCTCCATAGGGCTCTGGTCTAAAGTAGTGCACTATATAGGGAATAGGGTTCTATAGGGCTCTGGTCTAAAGTAGTACACTATATAGGGAATAGGGTTCTATAGGCCTCTGGTCTAAAGTAACAGGGAATACTATAGGGCTCTGGTCTAAAGTAGTGCACTATATAGGGAATAGGGTGCCATAGGGCTCTGGTCTAAAGTAGTGCACTATATAGGGAATAGGGCTCTGGTCTAAAGTAGTGCACTATATAGGGAATAGGGCTCTGGTCTAAAGTAGTGCACTATGTAGGGAATAGGGTTCTATAGGGCCCTGGACTAAAGTAGTGCACTATATAGGGAATAGGGTGCCATAGGGCCCTGGTCTAAAGTAGTGCACTATATAGTGAATAGGACTCTGGTCTAAAGTAGTGCACTGTATAGAGAATAGGGTGCCAATAGTGCTCTGGTCTAAAGTAGTGCACTATATAGGGAACACGTAGTGGGAATAGGGCTCTGGTCTAAAGTAGTAAGGGCTCTGGTCTAAAGTAGTGCACTATATAGGGAATAGGGGTCTAAAGCCTAGGGTAGTGCACTATATAGGGAATAGGGTCTGGTCTATAGTGCTAGTGCACTGGAATAGGAATAGGACTCTGGTCTAAAGTAGTGCACTATATAGGGAATAGGGTTCTAATAGGGCTCTGGTCTAAAGTAGTGCACTATATATAGGAATAGGAACTCTGGTGGTCACGATATAGGGAATAGGGCTCTGGTCTAAAGTAGTGCACTATAGGGAATAGGGGTCTATAGTGCACGGTATAGGGAATAGGGCTCTGGTGTAAATATAGTAGGTGCACTATATAGGGAATAGGGGGCTCTGGTGTCACTATAGTGCTATGGAATAATGTCTGGTGTAAAGTAGTGCACTATATAGGGAATAGGGCACTATATAGGGAATAGGGTCTGGTCTAAAGTAGGGCCATAGGGCTCTGGTGTAAAGTAGTGCACTATATAGGGAATAGCGTGCCATTTGGAACACATCCCTAAGTGCCTTAAGCCTGAGGGAATCAGAAAGAGTTGTCAGACTGGTTGTGTTCTCATGCTACGACAGTATATTGCAGTAGTGCCTAAAGTAAAGCCTAATTTACCCTACACACGTATGTAATGCAAGAAAGCTGTTAGCAAATGAGAATGTTAATCGTGTATGGAGTTGCATGTTTGTGTATTTTTGCAACGACACAGGACTACCACCATTCCTCCGTGGGTAATGTAGTTTTTACGTTGTGTACTTGCGTAGGGTATAAATTCAGCCTCGTCAAACATGGACTACATGTCAAACTTACTTCCTGGTAAGCAGTCTCCTTGTCCCTCATCTTCCTCTCCAGTTTCCTGCGTTCGTACGCCTCCTCCTGATCTTCCTCGCGGTCGTGTTTCTTCTCATCGCGGCTCCGTTCTCTACAGGCAGAGACGTGAGTTCAAACACTCGCCACTTGGACAGCTGACTAGCGTCTCAGAGTGCTGAACTAGAGACCTCATACCAACCTGGATTTACTGCGGTCTTCGCTGACTTCTCGACTCCGATCCTTCACGCGTTCCCTCTCTCCTCGCTCCCTCTCTCCCCGTTCCCTTTCTCTCTCCTTCGTCCGTTCACGTTCCCGATCGATCCGGTCCCGGTCTCTGTCCCGCTCTCTCTCCTTGATGTTGTCGTTTCTCTCCTTCTCCTTCTCCCTCTCGCGGTCCCGGCGCTCCCTCTCTCGCTCCCTCTCTTTGTCCCTCTCCCTCCTGTCCTTATCGATCTCTTGCCGTTCCTGCTCTTTCTTACCCTTCTCTTCCTCCAGTTTCTACAGGAAGAAGAGGAGTATCCCGTGTTAGTCACTCTACTGCTGTATCCCCCATAGACAACACAGTCAACACAGCAGTGAGAGAGAACAAGCTACCTGAACCATGAAAAAAAAAGCCCTAGACCATTATTATTTCTCCTACACCAAACTTTACAGTTGGCACTATGCATTGGGGCAGGTAGCGTTCTCCCGGCATCCGCCAAACCCAGATTTGTCCGTCGGACTGCCAGATGGTGAAGTGTGATTCATCACCTCAGAGAAAGCGTTTCCACTGTTCCCGAGTCCAATGGCGGCGAGCTTTACACCACTCCAGTTGACGCTTGGCATTACACATGGTGATCTTAGGCTCGTGTGCAGCTGCTCGGCCATGGAAACCCATTTCATGAAGCTGCCGACAAACAGGTATTGTGCTGAAGTTGCTTCCAGAGGCCCATGTGACACCTGAACTGGACTCGCATGTAAAGAATGCACGCATTGGGGTCTAGGAAACTGTGCAGTATCCCAACATCCCTACGGACGATGCCCACTACCCACCTGGACAAAAGGAATGCATTAGTGAGGATGCTGTACATCGACTTACCAAACTCACCACAATGTTCACAGCCCTGGGACTGAACTCCTCCCTGCGCAACAGCTCCTATCTCAAGGCCATATCAGACTGTTAAATAGCCATCCCTAGCCGGCATCCACCCTGCACCTTAAGAGGCTGCTTCCCTACATACATAGACATGGTATCACCAGTCACTTTAATAAGGTTTACATACTGCTTTACTCATCTCATATGTACATACTGTATTTTAGTTAATGCCACTCCGACATTGCTCGATTTAATATTTGTATATTAATTCATTCCATTATTTTGACTTTTAGATGTGTGAATTGTTAGATACAACTGCAATGTTGGAGCTCGGAAACACAAAGCATTTCACTACACCCGCAATAACATCTGATAACCATGTGTATGTGACCAATAACATCTGCTGAATATGTGACCAATAACATCTGCTGAATATGGGCATGTGACCAATAACATCTGCTGAATATGGGCATGTGACCAATAACATCTGCTGAATATGGGCATGTGACCAATAACATCTGAAATATGGATGTGACCAATAACATGGAATATGGGCATGTGACCAATAACATCTGACCAATAACATCTGTTAAATATGGGCATGTGACCAATAACATCTGCTGAATATGGGCATGTGACCAATAACATCTGCTGAATATGGGCATGTGACCAATAACATCTGTTAAATATGGACCAATAACATCTGTTAAATATGGGCATGTGACCAATGACATCTGTTAAATATGGGCATGTGACCAATAACATCTGCTGAATATGGGCATGTGACCAAGTATTAAATATGACCAATAACATCTGCTGAATATGGGCATGTGACCAATAACATCTGCTGAATATGGGCATGTGACCAATAACATCTTGTATGGACCAATAACATCTGGATATGACCATTAAAAAAGTAAATGGTCCCCTGGTTCCACATTGTGTTACGTTACAGCCTTGTTCTACAATGGATTGAATTAAAATAAATGGTCCTCAATCTACACAAAATACCCCACATTGACTCAATACCCCACATTGACTCAATACCCCTCAATACCCCACATTGACTCAATATCCCACAATGACTCAATACCCCACAATGACTCAATACCCCACAATACCCTGCAATGACTCAATACCCCACAATACCCTGCAATGACTCAATAACCCCCAATGACTCAATACCCCACAATGACTCAATACCCCACAATGACTCAATACCCCACAATACCCCACAATGACTCAATACCCCACATTGACTCAATACCCCACATTGACTCAATACCCCACAATGACTCACTCAATACCCTGCAATGACTCAATAACCCCAATGACTCAATACACTCAATACCCCACAATGACTCAATAACAATACCCCACAATGACTCAATACCCCACATCAATACCCCATTGACTCAAAACCCACATTGACTCAATACCCCACATTGACTCAATACCCCACATTGACTCAATACCCCACAATGACTCAATACCCCTCAATACCCCACATTGACTCAATGACTCAATACCCCACATTGACTCAATACCCCACATTGACTCAATACCCCACATTGACTCAATACCCCACATTGACTCAATACCCCACATTGACTCAATACCCCTCAATACCCCACATTGACTCAATACCCCACATTGACTCAATACCTCATAATGACAAAGCAAAAATAGTTTTTTGCAAAAGGTATTTCTGTTTTAATACATATTTACATAACTATTCAGACCCTTTGCTATTAGTCTCTAATTTGAGTTCAGGTGCATCCCCTTTCCATTGATCATCCTAGAGATGTTTCTACAACTTGATTGTAATTGTGGTAAATTCAATTGATTGTACATGATTTGGAAAGGCACACACCTGTCTATATAAGGTCCCACAGTTGACAGTGCATGTCAGAGCAAAAACCAAGCCATGAGGTTGAAGGAATTGTCCATAGAGGTCAGAGACAGGATTGTGTCGAGGCACAGATCTGGGGAAGGGTACCAACACATGTCTGCAGCATTGAAGGTCCCCAAGAACACAGTGGCCTCCATCATTCTTAAATGAAGAAGTTTGGAACCACCAAGACTCGTCCTAGAGCCAAACTGAGCAATCAGGGGAGAAGAGGCTTGGTCAGGGAGGTGATCAAGAACCCAATGGTCACTCTGACAGAGCTCCAGAGTTCCTCTGTGAAGATGGGAGAACCTTCCAGAAGGACAACCATCTGTGCCACACTCTACCAATCAGGCCTTTATGGTAGAGTGGCCAGACTAAAGCCACTCCTCAGTAAAATGCAAGACAGCCCGCTTGGAGTTTACCAAAAGGCACCTAAAGGACTCTAAGACCATGAGAAACAAGATTCTCTGTTCTGATGAAACCAAGATTGAACTATTTGGCCTGAATGACAAGCGTCACGTCTGGAAGAAACCTGGCAGCATCCCTACGGTGAAGCATGGTGGTGGCAGCATCATGCTGTGGGGATGTTTTTCAGCGGCAGGGACTTGGAGACTAGTCAGGATCGAGGGGAAGATAAACGGAGCAAAGTACAGAGAGATCCTTGAAGAAAACCAAGGATCGAGAGCGCTCAGGACCTCAGACTGGGGTGAAGGTTCACATTCAAACAAGACAATCACCCTAAGCACACAGCCAAGACAACGCAGGAGTGGCTTCGGGACAAGTTTCTGAATGTCCTTGAGTGGCCCAGCCAGAGCCTGGACTTGAACCCGATCTAACATCTCTGGAGAAACCTGAAAATAGTAGCTGTGCAGCGACGCTCCCCATCCAACCTGACAGAGCTTGAGAGGATCTGCAGAGAAGAATGGGAGAAACTCCCCAAATACAGGTGTGCCAAGCTTGTAGCGTCAGACCCAAGAAGACTCTAGGCTGTAATCGCTGCCAAAGATGCTTCAACAAAGTACTGAGTAAAGGGTCTGAATACTTATGTCAATGTTATATTTCAGTTTTTTTTTTATATATATATATATACATTTGCTAAATTTTGCTTTGTCATTATGGGGTGTGTAGATTGATGAGGGAGGGGGAAAAAACAATTAGAATAAGGCTGTAACTAAAATGTGGAACAAGTCAAGGGGTTTGAATACTTTCTGAATGCACTGTACACCACTAGGACCTGGTTTACTGGTCTCTCGCTGGCCTTCTATTCACACTGCCAGTGGGCCTCCTGTTAACCATGTCAACTAGCTAGTAGCTACAAACACAAGCTTGTATCCAAAATGGCACCCTATTCCCTACGTGGGGAGCGGCAGGGTAGCCTAGTGGTTAGAGCGTTGGGCTAGAAACCGAAAGGTGGCAAGTTCGAATCCCCGAGCTGACAAGGTAAAAATCTGTCGTTCTGCCCCTGAACAGGCAGTTAACCCACTGTTCCTAGACCAGTTAACCCACTGTTCCTAGACCAGTTAACCCACTGTTCCTAGACCAGTTAACCCACTGTTCCTAGACCAGTTAACCCACTGTTCCTAGACCAGTTAACCCACTGTTCCTAGACCAGTTAACCCACTGTTCCTAGACCAGTTAACCCACTGTTCCTAGGCCAGTTAACCCACTGTTCCTAGACCAGTTAACCCACTGTTCCTAGACCAGTTAACCCACTGTTCTAGACCAGTTAACCCACTGTTCCTAGACCAGTTAACCCACTGTTCCTAGGCCAGTTAACCCACTGTTCCTAGACCAGTTAACCCACTGTTCCTAGACCAGTTAACCCACTGTTCCTAGACCAGTTAACCCACTGTTCCTAGACCAGTTAACCCACTGTTCCTAGACCAGTTAACCCACTGTTCCTAGGCCGTCATTGAAAATGAGAATGTGTTCTTAACTGACTTGTTAAATGAAGATATTGCACTCCTTTTGACCAGCGTCGGGTACAACACGGGCTTGGCGGTAACGTATATATATATATATAGTGCAGTAACAGTCTCAGAGCTGCCCCCTATGCAAGTCCTCCAGAAAAGGAACGCCCGAGACGTAGAGAGAAGAAAAGTAAAAGATGATGCTTACATCCACGCTCCCCAAAGCTCTGAGATTCATCAATACATCGTCTACCATAAATGGTTGGGGTTTATAATCAATAGATTTAAAAGACCCATTACATTACAGGGAGGGATATTTAGATCCGGGATCGAAGGACCAAGGACCAACCCTACTCTCTAGCTGGTAGTTCTACTGCGTAGTTTTCATCCCATTAGTTAACAGTTGATCCTACGAGGGGCTACTGAAATAGCAGTAGTTAGTAGTAGTAGTAGTTAATAGTTCTGATGGATACATATTGTTTATAAAAGATTACATTTTTATCAAGTTCAGATAGATCAAATGCACAAAATGAGGAAATATCAACTAATGTTGTTGACAATATGAATGAATGATCTTAGGAAGGGTGGTTCAATACATGAATTTGAAGTCCAATAGGTAACAGGATGTTGAAACTACACTAGGTGTAGTGTAGATGTGGGTATTGTAGTTCTTTTCTCTCCAAAAGCCTAATGAGTGAGTGGTAAGGTAAGAGAACAGTGGGCTGTGTTACCTTGTGAGTGTCCCGGAACTTAGAGATCTCTCTGGATATCAGGTCTCTTTTGTCATCCTCCATCTCCATCACATTGATGTCCTCCTGGGAAACACAAGTCACGGAACAGGTTATCCAATGGCTGGAGGTAATACAGTACAGGGAGACAAGTCACGAAACAGACTACTGTACATACACTAACATTACCAAAAGTACGTGGCCACCTGACAGATTCGTCCGTCAGAACGCCAGATGGTGAAGTGTGATTCATCACTCTAGAGTCCAATGGCGGCGAGCTTTACACCACTCCAGATGACGCTTGGCAATATTAGGCTTGTGTGCGACTGATCGGCCATGGAAACCCATTTCATGAAGCTCCTGAAGAACAGTTCTTGTGCCGACGTTGCTTCCAGAGGCAGTTTGGAACTCGGTAGTGAGTGTTGCAACCGAGGACAGATGATTTTTACGCGCTACTCGCTTCAGAACTCAGTGGTTCCGTTTTGTGCACTTGTGTGGCCTACCACTTCACGGCTGAGCCGTTGTTGCTCCTAGACGTTTCCACTTCACAATAACACCACTTACAGTTGATCCGAGGCAGATCTAGAAGGGCAGAAATGTTACGAACTAACTATTCACCCCACCCAAAGTCAATACTTTGTAGAGCCACCTTTTGCAGCAATTACAGCCGCAAATCTCTTGGAAGTCTCTATACTGTTTCAAACTTCACTCGCTTTTAGATTTGGAGTAGTTATTCCCCTTGCGCTGCAAGGGCCGCGGCTTTTGTGGAGCGATGGGTAGCGCTGCTTCGAGTGTGGCTGTTGTCGATGTGTTCCTGGTTCGAGCCCAGGTAGGGGCGAGGATGGGGACGGAAGCTATACTGTTACACTGGCAATACTATAGTGCCTTTAAGAACATCCAATAGTCAAAGGTTATGAAATACAAATGGTATAGAGAGAAATAGTCCTATAAATACTATATTAACTACAACCTAAAACCTCTTACCTGGGAATATTGAAGTCTCATGTTAAAAGGAACCACCAGCTTTCATATGTTCTCATGTTCTGAGCAAGGAACTGAAACGTTAGCTTTCTTACATGGCACATATTGCACTTTTACTTCTCCAACACTTTGTTTTTGCATTATTTAAACCAAATTGAACATGTTTCATTATTTATTTGAGGCTAAATTGATTTTATTGATGTATTATATTAAGTTAAAATAAGTGTTCATTCAGTATTGTTGTAATTGTCATTATTACAAATAAATCAAATAAAAAATCTGCCGATTAAACGGTATCGACTTTTTTGGTCCTCCAATAAATCGGTATCATAATCATAATCGGTCGACCTCTACTTGGAACATCTAGCCACTGGGATTTCTGCTCAATCTTCAAGGCAAAACTGCTCCAGCTCCTTCAAGTTGGATGGGTTCCGCTGGTGTACAGCAATCTTTAAGTCATAGCACAGATTCTCAATTGGATTGAGGTCTGGGCTTTGACTAGGCCATTCCAAGACAGTTAAATGTTTCCCCTAAACCACTCGAGTGTTACTTTAGCAGTATGCTTAGGGTAATTGTCCTGCTGGAAGGTGAACCTCCGTCCCAGTCTCAAATCTCTGGAAGACTGAAACAGGTTTCCCTCAAGAATGTCCCTGTATTTAGCACCATCCATCATTCCTTCCATTCTGACCAGTTTCCCTGCAGATGAAAAACATCCCCACACCATGATGCTGCCACCACCATTCTTCACTGTGGGGATGTATTCTCGGGGTGATGAGGTGTTGGATGTGCGCCAGGCAGCGTTTCCATTGATGGCCAAAAAGCTCCATTTTAGTCTCATCTGACCAGAGCACCTTCTTCCATATGTCTCCTTTTGGCAAACACCTAACATGTTTGATTGTTTTTTCTTTAAGCAATGGCTTTGGCCACTCTTCCGTAAAGCCCAGTTCTTGTGGAGTGTACAGCTTAAAGTGGTCCTATGGACAAATACTCCAATCTCCGCTGTGGAGCTTTGCAGCTCCTTCAGGGTTATCTTTGGTCTCTTTTTTTGCCTCTCTGAATAACTCCCTCCTTGCCTGGCCCGTGAGTTTTGGTGCGAGGCCCACTCTTCGCAGGTTTGTGGTGGTGCCATATTCTTTCCATTTTTTAATAGTGGATTTAAAATGCTGCTCCGTGGGATGTTCAAAGTTTCTGATATTTTTTTATCATCCAACCCTGATCTGTACTTCTCCACAACATTGTCCCTGAGCTGTTTGGAGCTGTTTGGAGAGCTCCTTGGTTTTCATGGAGCCCCTTGCTTACTGGTGTTGCAGACTCTGGGTTCTTTCAGAACAGCTGTATATATATACACTGAGATCACGTGACACTTAAATAAAGTCCACCGTTATGCAATCTATCACACACCACTTTTGCATATTTTTTTTTTAGTAATAAAAAATAAAAATAAATCACTTCTCCAATTTGGACTATTTTGTGTTTGTCCATTACATGAAACATCCATTTCAATAAACAGGTTGTATTTATATTTAAATTACAGGTTGTAACGCAACAAAATAGGAAAAACGCCAAGGGGGATGAATACTTTTTCAAGATTCAAGTAAGTAAAGAAACAAACACACTCTGTATGTAAATCAGATTGATAAAGATGACAATCTCTCACAAAATGGTGACTGAAGAATTTAAAGGGCCGGCGCATTTAAAATGTGATATCCTGTGTTTTATATATATTTCCACACTATGAGGTTGAAGTAATACTGTGAACTCATGAACATTATGATAATGCCCATTTAGTGTAAGAGCTGTTTCAAAAGAACAAACAGAATTTTCAGCCTGTTTTGGTGGGATGGAGTTTTGGCGTTCCACTGTGACATCACCTTGCAGTAAATTAGTTAATAGACCAATCAGAAAGAGAGTTCTAAACCTCTCTGCCAATAACAGCACATTTTCTGTGTTTCCCCTCTCCACTCAAAACCACTTCCAGACAGTCCTAGCTAATTTCCCGCTTGAGAAATGGCTCACAGATGGTAAATTCTACCAGAAAGAAGTGGTAGCTTACTGGTAGCCTGCAGTCATACTACTACCTCCTCTGTTCAGTGGAACGGACGCTACTACCTCCTCTGTTCAGTGGAACGGACGCTACTACCTCCTCTGTTCAGTGGAACGGACGCTACTACCTCCTCTCTCCAGTGGAACGGACGCTACTACCTCCTCTCTCCAGTGGAACGGACGCTACTACCTCCTCTCTCCAGTGGAACGGACGCTCCTCTCTCCAGTGGAACGGACGCTACTACCTCCTCTCTCCAGTGGAACGGACGCTACTACCTCCTCTCTCCAGTGGAACGGACGCTACTACCTCCTCTCTCCAGTGGAACGGACGCTACTACCTCCTCTGTTCAGAGGAACGGACGCTACTACCTCCTCTCTCCAGCGGAACGGACGCTACTACCTCCCCTCTCCAGCGGAACGGACGCTACTACCTCCTCTGTACAGCGGAACGGACGCTACTACCTCCTCTGTACAGCGGAACGGACGCTACTACCTCCTCTGTACAGCGGAACGGACGCTACTACCTCCTCTCTCCAGGGGAACGGACGCTACTACCTCCTCTCTCCAGTGGAACGGACGCTACTACCTCCTCTGTTCAGAGGAACGGACGCTACTACCTCCTCTGTTCAGTGGAACGGACGCTACTACCTCCTCTGTTCAGAGGAACAGACGCTACTACCTCCTCTGTTCAGCGGAACGGACGCTACTACCTCCTCTCTCCAGTGGAACGGACGCTACTACCTCCTCTGTTCAGTGGAACGGACGCTACTACCTCCTCTGTTCAGTGGAACGGACGCTACTACCTCCTCTCTCCAGTGGAACGGACGCTACTACCTCTCTCCAGTGGAACGGACGCTCCAGTGGAACGGACGCTCCCTCTCTCCAGTGGAACGGACGCTACTACCTCCTCTCTCCAGTGGAACGGACGCTACTACCTCCTCTCTCCAGTGGAACGGACGCTACTACCTCCTCTCTCCAGTGGAACGGACGCTACTACCTCCTCTCTCCAGTGGAACGGACGCTACTACCTCCTCTCTCCAGTGGAACGGACGCTACTACCTCCTCTCTCCAGTGGAACGGACGCTACTACCTCCTCTCTCCAGCGGAACGGACGCTACTACCTCCTCTCTCCAGCGGAACGGACGCTACTACCTCCTCTCTCCAGCGGAACGGACGCTACTACCTCCTCTCTCCAGTGGAACGGACGCTACTACCTCCTCTGTTCAGAGGAACGGACGCTACTACCTCCTCTCTCCAGTGGAACGGACGCTACTACCTCCTCTCTCCAGTGGAACGGACGCTACTACCTCCTCTCTCCAGCGGAACGGACGCTACTACCTCCTCTCTCCAGTGGAACGGACGCTACTACCTCCTCTGTACAGCGGAACGGACGCTACTACCTCCTCTCTCCAGGGGAACGGACGCTACTACCTCCTCTCTCCAGTGGAACGGACGCTACTACCTCCTCTGTTCAGAGGAACGGACGCTACTACCTCCTCTGTTCAGTGGAACGGACGCTACTACCTCCTCTGTTCAGAGGAACGGACGCTACTACCTCCTCTGTTCAGCGGAACGGACGCTACTACCTCCTCTCTCCAGTGGAACGGACGCTACTACCTCCTCTGTTCAGTGGAACGGACGCTACTACCTCCTCTCTCCAGTGGAACGGACGCTACTACCTCCTCTCTCCAGTGGAACGGACGCTACTACCTCCTCTCTCCAGTGGAACGGACGCTACTACCTCCTCTGTTCAGCGGAACGGAAGCTACTACCTCCTCTTTCTTCTCTCTCTTCTTCTTGCGGGGCTGGTTGTCTCCGTCCTGAGAAGGGGCGTTGAGCTCACTGCCGTACTCCCGGATCAACCCCTCGATGGCCCCCTTCACTATCTGGTCACGACGCTTTGTGTCCTCATCAAGATCCTCCTCCTCCTCTTCCTCTTCCTTGAGCCCATCCTCTGACATGGCTCCCTATGAGACAGAAACAGAAAGCGGAGACGGAGGTTCTTATTATGAATTCCCATGTCTAATGGATATGATATTTACCTGTAAATGGAATCATAGGTTGTATCCCGAGTGGCGCAGCGGTCTAAGGCACTCCATCTCAGTGCTAGAGATGTCCCTACAGACATCTGGTTCAAATCCAGGCTGTATCACAACCGGACGTGATTGGGTGTCGCATAGGGCGGCACACAATTGGCCCAGCGTCGTCCGGGTTTGGCCGGTGGTAGGCCGTCATTGTAAATAAGAATGTGTTCTTAACTGACTTGCCTTGTTAAATAAAAGGTTAAATTAAAAATTCAATTAAATCTGAGTCTGTCCTTCATCACCTCTCATGATAGACAGGACATAGGTCTACTGATCACCCCGTGTTCTGTGTGTGTGTGGTGTGTGTGTGTGGTGTGTGTACCCCGTTGGCGTTCCTCTTCCTAGCCTTCCATTCTTCAAGCTGGGCCTTGGTCTTAGCATCCACCTTGACCAGCAGCTTCTTGTCTCCCAGCAACAGCTCATGTAGCAGACGCAGGGAACGCAGGGTGGACTCTGGCTCCTTGTACTCACAGAAACCAAACGCTACAGAGAGGAAGGGAGCGAAGGAGAAAGAGAGGGGAAGGGAGCGAGGGAGGAAGAGAGCATGATAGAGAGAGGGGGGAGGGGAAGATGGAGACGGAGAGAGAGAGAGACGTGGAAGATGTCACTAACGTTACAAACAGAGAGTGGTTACTAGTGAATGCTCAGGTGGGGAAAAGACAGGACAAGAGTTAGTACCGAGCTGACAGAGAAAGACAAACTCTGTTCTCTTTAAAATCTTATTTTGAATAAATTAACTGTGATTTACATCAGCGATCAAAAAGAAAAGTGCTTCTAAAAACCCGTCTGTTGTACAGAACTAGAGCTCCTTAACATAACATGAAGCTGGTCTCATCACCTCACTATGTAAACAGTCATCATGAGGCTGGTCAACCATGACATTCTAGAGACGTGGCGGTAACAACACGCTAACAACACGCTAACAACACGGGCTTGGCGCTAACAAGACGGGCTTGGCGGTAACAAGACGGGCTTGGCGGTAACAACACGGTAACAGCACGGTAACAGCACGCTAACAGCACGGTAACAGCACAGGCTTGGTGGTAACAGCACGGGCTTGGCGGTAACAACACGGTAACAGCACAGTAACAGCACGGTAACAACACGCTAACAGCACGGTAACAGCACGGGCTTGGTGGTAACAACACGGGCTTGGCGGTAACAACACGGGCTTGGCCGTAACAACACGGGCTTGGCGGTAACAACACGGGCTTGGCGGTAACAACACGGGCTTGGCAGTAACAACACGGTAACAACACGGTAACAACACGGTAACAACACGGGCTTGGCGGTTACAACACGGTAACAACACGGTAACAACACGCTAACAACACGCTAACAACACGCTAACAACACGCTAACAGCACGGTAACAACACGCTAACAACACGGGCTTGGCGGTAAAACCACGGTAACAACACGGTAACAACACGGGCTTGGCGGTAAAACCACGGTAACAACACGGTAACAACACGGGCTTGGCGGTAACAACACGGGCTTGGCGGTAACAACACGGTAACAACACGGGCTTGGCGGTTACAACACGGTAACAACACGGTAACAACACGGCTAACAACACGCTAACAACACGCTAACAACACGGTAACAACACGGTAACAACACACTAACAGCACGGTAACAACACGGTAACAACACGGTAACAACACGCTAACAACACGCTAACAGCACGCTAACAGCACGGTAACAACACGGTAACAACACGGTAACAACACGGTAACAACACGCTAACAGCACGGTAACAGCACGGTAACAGCACGGTAACAGCACGGTAACAACACGGGCTTGGCGATTACAACACGGTAACAACACGCTAACAGCACGGTAACAGCACGGGCTTGGTGGTAACAACACGGGCTTGGCGGTAACAACACGCTAACAACACGGGCTTGGCGGTAAAACCACGGTAACAACACGGTAACAACGCGGGCTTGGCGGTAAAACCACGGTAACAACACGGTAACAACACGGGCTTGGCGGTAAAAACACGGGCTTGGCGGTAACAACAAGGAACAAGGAAAGGAGGGAAAGTATAGTAGAAGTATTGTACCTGTTTTGTTTTTACCTTGCAGTTTCCCAGAAGCCCCTTGGACCCTCTTCCAGCTAAGGACCAGGCCACATTTCTACAGGATGGAGGAAAGGAGGGGACCTCATCTGAGACTAAACACCAATGTCAGAGTGATCCATCATCATTCAATCACATTACTTAATATATGCCCTTTTTATGTAAAACAGTTGACAAAGTGTTTTACATTTTAACACGGACCAGACCCCAAAGAACAGGCAGAAGAAAAGTGCCCAAAAAGGAAAAATAAAACGCAAGAAGAACCAGAACACAAACTAGAAATGGTTCATTTTCCTGAAGATGCACATTGCGTGCAGTAATATGACTGAAACTTATATAGATCTCAGATGGATTGTCTGGGGCCAAAGTTAACCTGCCCTTTCATGTCAGAGGATAATTTTGTACACTTTGTGAGTTTCACCAATTTTACAGTCCCTTTGCTGAAGGGCTCCGGGGGATTCTCTACTCTATGCTGACATCATCGAAACTATAATTTTCACCTCTGGAAATGAGCCCAATAACATATTGGTAAAAATTACTTTTTAAATATTGGACCATGGATATGGGGCTCCCGAGTGGCGCAGGGGTCTAAGGCACAGCGTCTCAGTGCTAGAGGCGCCACTACAGACATCCTGGTTCGAATCCAGGCTGTATCACAACCGGCCGTGATCGGGAGTCCCATAGTGCTGCACACAATTGGCAAAGCGTCGTCCGGGTTTGGCCAGTGTAGGGTGTCTTTGTAAATAAGAATTTGCCCTTAACCAACTTGCCTAATTAAATAAAGGTTAAATTAAATTAAAATAATATAGCCCAGGGTTCTCCAATCTTGTACCTGGAGAGCTACCGTTCTGTAGGTTTTTGCTCCAACCCTAATCTAGTGCACCTGATTCTAATAATTAGCTGGTTGACAAGATTAATCAGGTGTGTAACAACTGGGGTTGGCCCGAAAACCTACACGAGGGTCTCTCTCCAGGAACAGGGTTGGAGAGCCCTGGACTAGATAGATGTAAACCTACAGGAGGGTATCTCTCCAGGAACAGGGATCGAGAGCCCTGGACTAGATAGATGTAAACCTACAGTAGGTATCTCTCCATGTATCTCTCCAGGAACAGGGTTGGAGAGCCCTGGACTAGATAGATGTAAACCTACAGTAGGTCTCTCTCCAGGAACAGGGATGGAGAGCCCTGGACTAGATAGATGTCAACCTACAGTAGGGTCTCTCTCCAGGAACAGGGATGGAGAGCCCTGGACTAGATAGATGTAAACCTACAGTAGGTATCTCTCCAGAAACAGGGTTGGAGACCCCTGGACTAGATAGATGTAAACCTACAGTAGGTATCTCTCCAGAAACAGGGTTGGAGACCCCTGGACTAGATAGATGTAAACCTACAGTAGGGTATCTCTCCAGGAACAGGGTTGGAGAGCCCTGGACTAGATAGATGTAAACCTACAGTAGGGTCTCTCTCCAGGAACAGGGTTGGAGAGCCCTGGACTAGATAGATGTAAACCTACAGGAGGGTATCTCTCCAGGGGCAGCAGGGTAGCCTAGTGGTTAGAGCGTTGGACTGGTGACTTTACCAGCAGGCTACACACCACTGTCTGAGTTGAGCGCTGAGTGGTAAGCAGACGGTTTAATTCCTTTCATCTGAACATCGAGTGTCAGCAACAATCATGCATGTCAGTGCCGTGCACACAGCGTAACAGAGAACATTTTATATTTGAGAACACATTAGGGAATATATTTAATAAAGGGAATATATTTATTTCGGGAATATATTTATTCGGGAATATATTTAATAAAGGGAATATATACCCCCTCTGTGTGATCTCCATACCCCCTCTGTGTGATCTCCATACCCCCTCTGTGTGATCTCCATACCCCCTCTGTGTGATCTCCATACCCCCTCTATGTGATCTCCATACCCCCTCTATGTGATCTCCATACCCCCTCTGTGTGATCTCCATACCCCCTCTGTGTGATCTCCATACCCCCTCTGTGTGATCCCCATACCCCCTCTATGTGATCTCCATACCCCCTCTGTGTGATCTCCATACCCCTCTATGTGATCCCCATACCCCCTCTGTGTGATCCCCATACCCCCTCTATGTGATCTCCATACCCCTCTATGTGATCTCCATACCCCTCTATGTGATCTCCATACCCCCTCTATGTGATCTCCATACCCCCTCTGTGTGATCTCCATACCCCTCTATGTGATCTCCATACCCCCTCTGTGTGATCTCCATACCCCCTCTATGTGATCTCCATACCCCCTCTATGTGATCTCAAAAACGACCTCTCCAGAATCCATGTGATGGACATCCGTCACAGTGACTGAGAACTTTAACCCCCTGTGTGTGTGAGACTTGGTTAAGCTGAACAAAAGTATTTCTATATAAAATTCCAACCCGTGTTTCCAAGGCTTGCTTACCGCTAGCAGCTGTCTGACCAGCATGTCTGAAGCCTTCTCAGAGATGTTCCCTACAAACACTGTAGTGGTGGGACCACTGCCCCCCTCCTGGTTCTCCTTGGCTCTGACCGGGTTCAGCTCTTTCCTCTGAGCAGGAGGCTTCTGGACCATAGACACTGTGGTAGGAACCAGGACCTGCAATACAACACAATACACACATTAGGAAATAGAGTTGTCCGCCAGCCAGAGTGATGAACGTATACGTGTGTGTGTGTGTGTGTGTGTGTGTGTGATAATAACAGTTCAAGCTCACCGTAGGTGCAGAGGTCATTATCCCCATGTGGACTGGAATCATGGGCGTACCTGGAAGAAAACCGAGAGACATCATCATAATCTATCACCTTCAAACTCTCCACTCGGTAGAGCTGAATGTCAATATCCCTTAAAGTGGACAAAGAATGTTCTGATATTTAATGAAATATGTTTGCTAATATGGGTGATTGTTAATCGGACAATTGATGAAGGGCGGCAGGGTAGCCTAGTGGTTAGAGCGTTGGACTAGTAACCGCAAGGTTGCAAGTTCAAACCCCCGAGCTGACAAGGTACAAATATGTCGTTCTGCCCCTGAACAAGGCAGTTAACGCACTGTTCCTAGGCAGTCATTGAAAATAAGAATTTGTTCTTTAACTGACTTGCCTAGTTAAATAAAGGTAAAATA
This sequence comes from Oncorhynchus nerka, assembly GCF_034236695.1. Classification (NCBI taxonomy): domain Eukaryota; kingdom Metazoa; phylum Chordata; class Actinopteri; order Salmoniformes; family Salmonidae; genus Oncorhynchus; species Oncorhynchus nerka. The sequence goes on along the minus strand of NC_088413.1, from coordinate 81,571,134 downwards.
AAAATGACTACAACAAACTAGTTGTTTGAAATCTCTTTTTTTTACAGTGGTGCACATTAATGTTATAAACGTTCGTTGTCGCATAAATTCAGGCAATTTTTTGCGATATGGATATTTCCCAGCTCTACTAGACTTTAACCCACCTGCTGGGACTCCCTGGGGGAACCCTGCGAAGTGGGGAGGGCGAATCCCGGGGGGCAACTGGGGGAGGCGGTTCAGGTGAGGGGGGTACGACATCTTGGGAGGTGGAGTGACCTGGGGAACAAGAAGAGACGCACAGGTTTAGGGACTACCATGGGTGTACCCATGGATAGATTCTGGCCTGCGGGGATAAACTAGCTAGGCTGGCTATACCGGCTAGCTTAGGTTACTGATATCCTTAGGTAATTTGGTTAGCCTACACAACCTAAAAAAAAAAGCCATGCATTTAAACATTCCACATAGGTTAAATTATATATACTGGCTGGTTAGCTAATCAATGCAACAACATTGATTTCACATTCCCTGCTGGCTGGTAGACCACCGCTACCACGCAAGTTAGCTAACTAGCTAACGTTATGGACTATTTACTAAAATAGTTTAGTGTTAACATACCTGAAAACAGGCGTCGTGCACACAATGTACTCTTGTAATCAACGTATTATATCTGTTTTCATATAAGTCAGTCTAAATTACTATATGAACGATATTTGATCGGTCTTTCAATAGCTAACTTGCTAGCTACGTTATGCCTCTAACAAGGACCTGTGTTTTTTGCAATGCATTATGGGATATGCCATTGAAACATAAATTAAAAAGTGTACAATTTTTCAACACTTGGGGGCGACAGGGGTACATACCGGTCCAAAATATCCCTGTTTATTATAGTACGGTACCCTGGCCCCATACTACCGTTTTGTTTTTTTCATGTTTTTGCTCCATAACATGTCAACAGAACAGACACAAACCACTGTATTTAGGTGATGAGAAGCTGTACCCAAGGGCAACGCTCTGTTACATTATGTTCTTCAATAACAACAGCAACACAATTCATCTAAATTATTGTATTTCCACAAAATATAACAATGGTTGACTTTTACTGTATAGCCCATAATAAAAAATATACCTATTTGCTATTTTAATAAGCCTATCCTAGCCCCCCCCCAAAAAAAAAAACACAGGCTTATTGAAAGAGCAAATTGGTATATGGTGAATCGGTCGCACTCCACTGCAAGTAAACAGAGGGTACAGACTGATATCTAATATGTTTTTCACAAGTATGGAAAGCAGACATCGAGGTCAAGCAACATGTTTGTCAACCGCAGTTTGCTGTGTTGGTGGAAATTTCCGCCCCTGCGAAATTGCGGGATCATGGGTGCGTTTCAGAAACACAAGACACTCCTTCGGAACAAACCCATCTATCGGACTCATCTCATTGGCTTGTGCGAAGGTGTGGCATGTGGTATTGACGCACGTTCCCCAATGAGGTTTGTCCTGTGTAGGCCGTCATTGTAAATAATAATTTGTTCTTAATTAACTGACGTGCCTAATTAAATAAAGGTTCCATCAAAAATAAAATAATCTGATTTGGGTTTTTTCTTTAAATAAAAAATAATTATAATTATAATTATACGGCCCAGTGATGCTTAGAAACAAATGAAGGGTTACACATTTCAGTTGATCGTGCTCTTGGCATCCTCTCATGAATATTAATGAGATCAAAGGGGAGCATAAGACCAGCCCCCGGTAGAGCATCAACATCAGAAGAGAGAGGGGGGATCTTACGGAAGACCTTTTGAATCGCAGCCTTGGTCGTTAAACGGTTGTTATCAATCATTTTGAAGTTAACGGATAAATTCAATAGGATTTAAACATGACTTTAAGAGGGCCACTGTGTCGTCTTCTACGGACGCAACTCAACAATACCTGTCAGAGCAGAGCGCATTCTGTGGCTGTTTTAGGAGCCCCATTCTCAAAAGGACAGGTAAGGAAAAAGCTCATATACTATTAGGATTAATTTATTGAATTATTATTTGATTGGGCTATTTCGTTTACCAGAATTATTGAACGTTGTCGTTTTTTCTTTTAGAAAAGGGGAGGGGTGGAAAATGGACCCAAAGCCATCAGAGATGCTGGTCTGATCGAGAGACTTTCACATCTGGGTAAGTGATGGAAAATCTTAAAATTATAAAACAAACTTAGAAATGTACTGGTGGATTAAAATAATTGTGTATAAAACTTATTCTAACCTTGAAATAGGTTAATGGTTCATGTGAGAGCTGCTTCCTCTTTTCCTATTACGGGAAGTAAAAGAATTATGTATTACATCAGTCTTTTACAATAAATGGGTCTAAGCTAATGTTGCCAAACAAAGAAACCAATCATATTTAGGATATTGTTTAGACCTTGAATGCTGGCGATCTAAACATATTTATTTATTTATTTTAATCTAAAACGATTATTATCTCGTAAATAAAACGGTAAAAGAGCGGTTTTATTGGGCCACATGGGCGAGAAAGAATGGGCAAGTCTCTGCTGTCGTCACGCTTCACGCACATACAGAACCTTCCCCGAAAAAGCGAACTCTCTCCTCCCATGTAGTACTACAGCTCTCCCTTTGTACGCTCGCGCCTATAATAGATTAATTGAAGGCCCTATCGCTGTCTTGAATGTTTGAAAGATGAAAATAAAAAAATAGTTTGTGTAAACCTAACAGTGAGATTGTATCACCCATCCGGCTCCACGTGACTGCATACTGTAACGTTGCTGTCTTTGGTAATATACAGACTGTGTTCAAATCCAGAGTAAACCATGGGCTTGTTTCAGACCGTGGACCAATCTGAGCAAGGAGGCGCACAAACTGCGTCAGACAATATTCTTACACTTCCAAATACTTAATCATTAAAAGGGTCAGATCTTAATTGTGAAAAGATAACATAATCTACATAGGCTAGGCTAGGGATGCCACACAGAACGAGTTTCTCTCAGCAAAACGGGTCACATTAGTTGGTAAATCGTAGAACATTGTCCATGTGTGAGGCTACTTGTCTGCCTAATGACCGGGTCTTAGCAGAGGCTCATTCATTTCCTCAGACAAGATGATTCCACTTCTAAACCAATGGGATTATTGTCAGGTCATAAATAGTGAGTCCTATGATGTCCCAGAGAATGGCAAGTTCTCAGCACACACAACACACCTGAATGAAGTGAGTGTAAACGTACAAGTGAGACACAAATGTTCCAGTGTAGAGAACGCCAGGTTCAGTTCTGGAACGCCAGGTTCAGTTCTGGAATGTGCAAGTCATTTCCTGTAATCTTAGCTTCATCTCATCCCTGAGCACTCAGCGGGTGGGACAGATCAACAGCTTGCCCTCATGGCACGACAAGGTGCTTTTTCTTTTTTTGGCAGCTACCCAATCAACCGTCCCACCCAGTCAACCATTCCCAGGGACGGTCTGTGGTGTAATATGAGAAGCCTATCTTTAGATGGTGTTTTTTCTCTCTCTCTCTCTGTTGTCGGATGTGGACCACTGGCATACTTTTTACAAGACATCAAACCCCATAAGAAACACCAACATTTTTAAATAAACAAATCCAATGGGGATTGTATGGCATTTAAATACTTTTATTTTTAGTTTTATATGAGCCCAGACTATTGGTACATGTATAAGTATTTGTGACCTCTGTTGTAACTTGCAGCTCATTGGGAAGAAAATGTTCCGGTTTACTCATCCTTAAGGCTTTTAGTCAATCTTTGAGATCAATGCTTTGTCCAAGCACGCGCCTTGTTGATATGACTCATGATCTCTTGTCAAATCATTCACTTGGTATGTAATATAGTGCTATTTCAGTTGTTTGAAAAAGTGGACTTAAACTGCTGAGATGAGAAGTTTAAAAAAAAAAAAAAAATATGAAAAGTAAATAACTTTTTTCTGATGCTAATTTGGCAACAAAGGAGACTAAAAATGATATATCCTCCTTTAATATCTAGAAGACTGAGATGTTCAGTCATTGTGCACTTTTCAAGAAACATCTCTTTGAACTGCATCAAATATCACTGGCATTGCGTCAAGTGTAAATACATACTGTATTAGATCATGATTGCATGAACAGAGATGCCCCACCCCCCCCTCCCGAGTACAGGATCCAGCTATTCCTGTCCAGCGGTCTAAGATGGTAACATGGGGGTGTGTTAGACATAACGAGGTACCACATTGGTCTTGATCAGCAAAGTAACTCTACACCCACCAATCCAGTGGAATATTGTCACCCACAGATGTTGTTTCAAATCCCTTGTTTACTTCAGCTCGTACGTCATTAGTCCGAGGTGCCGATACTAGTAGACTGGGTGCATTGCAACTCAATTTCGTCGCAACCGTAGCAGTGGTAGCAGGAGGTGATCTTGCCTTGGAGAAACCTGAGAGGACACACATGGGGGAAATGGGACACGTGGAAAGTAGTGCCCAGTCAGACATACAGGGGTTCCAGTGACGGCTTGAATGACTCCGTCTCGGCAATCAGAGATGCTATGAGAGGGGGGTGTAAAGAGAGCAAGGGTAGAGGGGGTTGGACATCAGAGCCTGGAGAAAGAGCCTGGAGAAAGACCCTTTGGGGTGGCGAGTAGCCTAGTGGTTAACGTATGAGAGGGGGTGTAAAGAGAGCAAGGGTAGAGGGGTTGGACATCAGAGCCTGGAGAAAGAGCCTGGAGAAAGACCCTTTGGGATGGCGAGTAGCCTAGTGGTTAACGTATGAGAGGGGGGTGTAAAGAGAGCAAGGGTAGAGGGGGTTGGACATCAGAGCCTGGAGAAAGAGCCTGGAGAAAGACCCTTTGGGGTGGCGAGTAGCCTAGTGGTTAACGTATGAGAGGGGGTGTAAAGAGAGCAAGGGTAGAGGGGTTGGACATCAGAGCCTGGAGAAAGACCCTTTGGGGTGGCGAGTAGCCTAGTGGTTAACGTATGAGAGGGGGTGTAAAGAGAGCAAGGGTAGAGGGGGTTGGACATCAGAGCCTGGAGAAAGACCCTTTGGGGTGGCGAGTAGCCTAGTGGTTAACGTATGAGAGGGGGGTGTAAAGAGAGCAAGGGTAGAGGGGGTTGGACATCAGAGCCTGGAGAAAGACCCTTTGGGGTGGCGAGTAGCCTAGTGGTTAACGTATGAGAGGGGGGTGTAAAGAGAGCAAGGGTAGAGGGGGTTGGACATCAGAGCCTGGAGAAAGACCCTTTGGGGTGGCGAGTAGCCTAGTGGTTAAAGCGTTGGGCCAGTAACCCGAAAGGTTGCTGGATCGAATCCCTGAGCTGACAAGGTAAAAATCTATCGTTCTTCCCCTGAGCAATGCAGTTAACCTACTGTTCCCCTGTAGGCCGTCATTGTAAATAAGAATTTGTTCTTAACTGACTTGCCTAGTTAAATAAAGGTTTAAAAAAATATATACAGTTTAAGTTAAGAATGTTTACATGTCAGAATAATAGCAGAAATACATTTAATCTCCGTTTTTCACAATTCCTGAAATTAAATCCTAGTAAAAATTAATTGCCTGTCTTAGGTCAGTTAGTATCACCACTTTATTTTAAGAATGTGAAATGTCAGAATAATAGTAGAGAGAATGATTTATTTCAGCTTTTATTTCTTTCATCACATTCCCAGTGGGTCAGAAGTTTACATACACTCAATTAGTATTTGGTAGCATTGCCTTTAAATTGTTTAACTTAGGTCAAACATTTTGGGTAGCCTTCCACAAGTTTCCCACAATAAGTTGGGTGAATTTTGGCCCATTCCTCTTGACAGAGCTGGTGTAACTGAGCCAGGTTTGTAGGCCTCCTTGCTTACACACGCTTTTTCAGTTCTGCCCACACATTTTCTATAAGATTGAGGTCAGAGCTTTGTGATGGCCACTCCAATACCTTGACTTTGTCCCCATGTGTAAAGAATAGTCTGGCTTTTTTATGGCGGTTTTGGAGCAGAGGCTTCTTCCTTGCTTGAGCGGCCTTTCAGGTTATGTCGATATAGGACTCATTTTACTGTGGATATAGATACTTTTGTACCTGTTTCCTCCAGCATCTTCACAAGGTCCTTTGCTGTTGGGATGGGATTGATTTGCACTTTTCACACCAAAGTACGTTCATCTCTAGGAGACAGAACGTGTCTCCTTCCTGAGCGGTATGACGGCTGCGTGGTCCCATGGTGTTTATACCTGCATACTATTGTTTGTACAGATGAATGTTGTACCTTCAGGCGTTTAGAAATTGCTCCGAAGTAGGAACCAGACTTGTGGAGGTCTACATTTTTTTTCTGAGGTCTTGGCTGATTTCTTTTGATTTTCCCATGATGTCAAGCAAAGAGTCACTGCGTTTGAAGGTTGGCCTTGAAATGCATCCACAGATAAACCTCCAATTGACTCAAATTATGTCAATTAGCCAGAAGCTTCTAAAGCCATGACATAATTTTCTGGAATTTTCCAAGCTGTTTTAAGGCACAGTCAACTTAGTGTATGTAAACTTCTGACCCACTGGAATTGAAATAATCTGTCTGTAAACAAGTGTAGGAAAAATTACTTGTGTCATGCACAAAGTAGATGTCCTAACCGACTTACCAAAACTATAGTTTGTTAACAAGACATTTGTGGAGTGGTTGAAAAACCTTCGACTGTGTGTCCATCCAACAAACCCAGAAAAGCCAAGACTGTTTCTCGATCTGGGATCTAGATCCTTCTAGGTCTCAGGAATCCATCAGTTATGCACTTAGCCATGAACAAAATTCCTCCATTTGCTGTTAAATTAATCCAGTTTTATTTTTTTTATTTTTTTTAACAATAATGAATATAAAAAATTCCTTTTAATTTCCTCATGCAGTGCGTGACAGTTATTTGATTTCATTGTGCAGATTACCCAGTGCATGACTTCGGAGACCTGAGCTTCCAGTATCTGGAGAAGGACGAGCCTTACATGCACGTCCCCTTCCCTCGCACTGTGGGCAGAGCTAACAAACTGCTGTCAGGGGCCGTCAGCAACGCTGTGGGAGCCGGACACACTACCATCATGCTGGGAGGAGACCACAGGTACATACCACATCAACAACCCTTCATGTTCTCGGAGAACACTGTGGTTATTTTAGCAACAGCGACTTATAGAACTGTCAACGTTGACAGTGTTAGGAAATGAAGTATTAGGCTTAGGACCCTAGACACAGCGAGAGTAACCTGGGTAACCAGCTTCTTTATGATAGGTCAGTGTTCCCAGGGAATAATGGTGATTGGATACTAACTCACTTCCTGATCTCTCTCCTCGCAGCCTGGCCATTGGTTCAGTGGAAGGCCACGCCAAGCAGCGTCCCGACCTGTGTCTGATCTGGGTCGACGCCCACGCTGACATAAACACGCCCTTCACGTCTCCCTCAGGCAACCTCCACGGACAGTCGGTGGCCTTCATGCTCAAAGAGCTGCAGAACAAGGTCAGAGAACGAGGCCTTGGGGCATTCTCACTAGCCTGGTTCTTCCCCTGAGACATGCCTGTAGACTATTATAACTATCTGCCTGGTCCCAGATCTGTTTGTGCTGTATAACCATCGTTTAGATACCATAGGAGTCTACAGCCATGTCTCAGGACAAGCCTGTTCCCAGATCTGTTTGTGCTGTATAACCTTCGTTTAGATACCATAGGAGTCTACAGCCATGTCTCAGGACAAGCCTGTTCCCAGATCTGTTCGTGCTTGCATAACCTTCTTTTAGATACCATAGGAGTCTACAGCCATGTCTCAGGACAAGCCTGTTCCCAGATCTGTTTGTGCTGTATAACCTTCGTTTAGATACCATAGGAGTCTACAGCCATGTCTCAGGACAAGCCTGTTCCCAGATCTGTTCGTGCTTGCATAACCTTCTTTTAGATAGCATAGGAGTCTACAGCCATGTCTCAGGACAAGCCTGTTCCCAGATCTGTTTGTGCTGTATAACCTTCGTTTAGATACCATAGGAGTCTACAGCCATGTCTCAGGACAAGCCTGTTCCCAGATCTGTTTGTGCTGTATAACCTACTCCTATTGGCATGTCATGTTCTGAGAGCAGGCTATATTCTCACTACAACAAGGCTACAGTTTACGACAGTAAAACTCCTCTGCCCTGATACTCACCTCTTGTTATTGTTGTCTGTAGATGCCAGAGCTCCCAGGCTTCTCCTGGGTGAAGCCCTTCCTGTCGGCTAAAGACCTGGTCTACATTGGCCTGAGAGACGTAGACCCGGGAGAGTAGTAAGTACACTTCTCTGTACACTACTAAGTACAATAATCTGGATTATAACACACAGTTTAAACCCTTGGTTTAAGTAGTAGTATAGTAGTATAGTAGTATAGTAGTATAGTAGTATAGTAGTATAGTAGTATAGTAGTATAGTAGTATAGTAGTATAGTAGTATAGTAGTATAGTAGTATAGTATAGTAGTATAGTAGTATAGTAGTATAGTAGTATAGTAGTATAGTAGTATAGTAGTATAGTAGTATAGTATAGTAGTATAGTAGTATAGTAGTATAGTAGTATAGTAGTATAGTAGTATAGTAGTATAGTAGTATAGTAGTATAGTAGTATAGTAGTATAGTAGTATAGTCGATTACAACGTACAATGAAATGCTTACTGAAAAGCTCCTAACCAACAAATGCAGTTTAAAAAAAAATATGGACAAGAATAAGAGATAAAAGTAACAAGTAATTAAAGAGGAGCAGTAAAATAACAATAGCGAGACTATAAACAGGGGGTACCGGTACAGAGTCAGTGTGCGGGGGCACCGGTTAGTTGAGATAATATGTACATGTAGGTAGAGTTATTAAAGTGAATGCATAGATGACAACAGAGAGTAGCAGTGGTGTAAAATAGGGGGGAGATGAAAATAGTCAACCTGTCAGAATGCTCTCGATGGTGCAGCTGTAGAACCTTTTGAGGATCTGAGGACCCATGCCAAATATTTTTAGGTTCCTGAGGGGGAATAGGTTTTGTCGTGCCCTCTTCAAGACGTGATGTGGACACCAAGGAACTTGAAGCTCTCAACCTGCTCCACTGCAGCCCTGTGGATGAGAATGGGGACGTGCTCGGTCCTCCTTTTCCTGTAGTCCACAATCATCTGCTTTGTCTTGATCACGTTGAGGGAGAGGTTGTTGTCCTGGCAACACACTGCCAGGTTTCTGACCTCCTCTCTATAAGCTGTCTCGTCGTTGTCGGTGATAAGGCCTACCACTGTTGTGTCATCTGCAAACTTAATGATGGTGTTTGAGTCGTGCCTGGCTGTGCAGTCATGAGTGAACAGGGAGTACAGGAGGGGACTGAGCACGTACCCCTGAGGGTTCCCCTGTGTTGAGGATCAGCGTTGCGGATGTGTTGTTACCTACCCTTACCACCTGGGGGCGGCCCGTCAGGAAGTCCAGGATCCAGTTGTAGAGGGAGGTGTTTAGTCCCAGGGTCCTTAGCTTATCGATGAGCTTTGAGGGCACTATGGTGTTGAACACTGAGCTGTAGTCAATGATGGTTTGCCGCCTCTGGATGGGCGTTTTCTTGTTTGCTAATGGCGGAATACAGCTCATTCAATGCTGTCTTAGTGCCAACCTCAGTCTGTGGTGGTATGTAGACAGCTACAAGGAATACAGATAAAAGTGTGGTCTAAAGCTTATCATGAGAAACTCTACCTCGGGCGAGCAATAGCTCGAGACTTCCTTAGATATCGTGCACCAGCTGTTATTTACAAAAAATATGCATAGTCCGCCGCCCCTTGTCTTACCAGATGCCGCTGTTCTATCCTGCCGATACATCGTATAACCAGCCAGCTGTATGTTGATAGTGTTGTCGTTCAGCCACGACTCCGCGAAGCATAAGATATTACAGTTTTGAATGTCCCGTTGGTAATTTAATCTTCCGCGTAGGTCATCGATTTTATTCTCCAAAGATTGAACGTTTGTAAAGATTGAACGGAAGGAAGTGGCGGTTTATTCAATCGCCTTCTCTTTCTCCTCTACACGCAAATAACGGGGATGTGGGCCTGTTCCCGAGAAAGCGGTATATAATTCACGTCGGGCTCGTTAAAGGCAAAAAAATGATTCTGCCAGTCCGTGCTGAGTAATCACAGTCCTGATGTCTAGAAGTTATTTTCGGTCATGAGAGACGGTAGTGGCAAAATTATGTACAAAATAAGTTTAAAAAAATAACAAGTTACAAACAATGCTAAATAAACAAACAAACTTATATCTGTAGTGTATTGTAGCAGTAGTATACACTTCCATTACATTTTAGTCATTAGCAGATACTCTTATCCAGAGTGACTCACAGTGCATTCAACTTAAGGTAGCTAGGTGGGACAACCACATACCAGTCATACCACAGGTAAACCACAGTCACTTGGTTTCGTCTTTGTGTTTCTGTATTCTGATAGTAAAGTTGATCTGGATAAGATTGTCTGCTAACTGACTCAAATATGAATTGACATATTTTTTTTGCACACAAAATTTACATCCAAATATACTTCCAGACATGATACTAATGACATTCTACTCTCCTTTCTCCTCACAGCGACATCCTGAAAGACTTGGGTGTCCAGTACTTCACAATGAGAGACATCGACAGGCTCGGCATCCAGAGAGTCATGGAAGTCACTTTCGACCACCTCTTGTCAAGGTCATTGAATTACACCATACCATTGTGGTCGATAGTTTGGATGTATTTAGCCATTGTGGTCGATAGTTTGGATGTATTTAGTTGACAATTGAATTTGAGTTGAAAGTTGATTCGCCGAACTGTATTCCGAACCCGTTTTCTTCTTCTCTTGTCCAACAGGAAGCAGCGGCCAATCCATCTGAGTTTTGACATTGATGCGATGGACCCTTCGTTGGCCCCGGCCACAGGAACACCAGTAAACGGAGGACTGACCTACAGAGAAGGAATCTGGATCACAGAGGAGATCCACAACACAGGTATGTTAGGGCTATATTGATCCATAACACAGGTATGTTAGGGCTATATTGATCCACAACACAGGTATGTTAGGGCTATAATGATCCACAACACAGGTATGTTAGGGCTATAATGATCCATAACACAGGTATGTTAGGGCTATAATGATCCACAACACAGGTATGTTAGGGCTATAATGATCCATAACACAGGTATGTTAGGGCTATAATGATCCACAACACAGGTATGTTAGGGCTATAATGATCCATAACACAGGTATGTTAGGGCTATAATGATCCATAACACAGGTATGTTAGGGCTATAATGATCCATAACACAGGTATGTTAGGGCTATAATGATCCACAACACAGGTATGTTAGGGCTATAATGATCCACAACACAGGTATGTTAGGGCTATAATGATCCACAACACAGGTATGTTAGGGCTATAATGATCCACAACACAGGTATGTTAGGGCTATAATGATCCACAACACAGGTATGTTAGGGCTATAATGATCCACAACACAGGTATGTTAGGGCACGCTATAATGATCCATAACACAGGTATGTTAGGGCACGCTATAATGATTCACAACACAGGTATGTTAGGGCTATAATGATCCACAACACAGGTATGTTAGGGCTATAATGATCCACAACACAGGTATGTTAGGGCTATAATGATCCACAACACAGGTATGTTAGGGCTATAATTATTCTGTTTTGAGAAGAGGGAGTTTAAAAAATATATATATATTCAAATGGCAGCCATACGTAGCCGATGTGAAATGGCTAGCTAGTTAGCGGTGGTGCGCGCTAGTGGTGTTTCAATCGGTGACGTCACTCGCTCTGAGACCTTGAAGTAGTGGTTCCCCTCGCTCTGAGACCTTGAAGTAGTGGTTCCCCTCGCTCTGAGACCTTGAAGTAGTGGTTCCCCTCGCTCTGAGACCTTGAAGTAGTGGTTCCCCTCGCTCTGAGACCTTGAAGTAGTGGTTCCCCTCGCTCTGAGACCTTGAAGTAGTGGTTCCCCGCTCTGAGACCTTGAAGTAGTGGTTCCCCTCGCTCTGAGACCTTGAAGTAGTGGTTCCCCTCGCTCTGAGACCTTGAAGTAGTGGTTCCCCTCGCTCTGAGACCTTGAAGTAGTGGTTCCCCTCGCTCTGAGACCTTGAAGTAGTGGTTCCCCTTGCTCTGAGACCTTGAAGTAGTGGTTCCCCTCGCTCTGAGACCTTGAAGTAGTGGTTCCCCTCGCTCTGAGACCTTGAAGTAGTGGTTCCCCTCGCTCTGAGACCTTGAAGTAGTGGTTCCCCTCGCTCTGAGACCTTGAAGTAGTGGTTCCCCTCGCTCTGAGACCTTGAAGTAGTGGTTCCCCTCGCTCTGAGACCTTGAAGTAGTGGTTCCCCTCGCTCTGAGACCTTGAAGTAGTGGTTCCCCTTGCTCTGAGACCTTGAAGTAGTGGTTCCCCTCGCTCTGAGACCTTGAAGTAGTGGTTCCCCTTGCTCTGAGACCTTGAAGTAGTGGCTCTGCAAGGGCCGCGGCTTTTGTGGAGCGATGGGTAACGATGCTTCGAGGGTGGCTGTTGTTGACGTGTGCAGAGCGTCCCTGGTTCGCGCCCGGGTCGGGGCGAGGGGACGGACGTAAAGTCTAAACTGTTACACATAGACACTGAAATACATGGATAATGATAAAGAAACTGTCACACGAACAGAAGAAATAAGGAGGGAAGGTCTGTCGTTAAACTTGGAGAAGTTTCTTCAAGTAGGAATGAAGAATGTAGGTAATGTTGTCAGTCTGGTGTAGAAGGATTGTTCCACTCGGTTATATCACCTGGGTGTTCTGTGTGCAAGGAGTTTAGAATGTTCGTTTTAGTTCCTCTAAGTTATGGCCGACTCTTGGTAGGATGAGAATAGTGGGTACGTAACCTTTATTATATTTATACTCTTGGTAGGATGAGAATAGTGGGTACGTAACCTTTACTATATTTATACTTATGGTACGATGAGAATATAAACGTTGTCTATGAAGTAACATTTCGATCTGAAACATTGTTTGACGTCCAGTTTCTTTGTTTGAAGTAAAATTTCTGATTTCTGTCTGCAACGTTCTACCAAAGGAACTGAAACTAATAGATTGTACTTGTCTTTAATCTCCAGGGTTGTTGTCAGTGATGGACCTTGTTGAGGTCAACCCAGACCTGGGGGCGAGTCGTGAGGCGGTGGAGAGCACTGCTTCCATGGCGGTCGACGTCATCGCATCCGCCCTAGGGCAGACCCGTGAGGGAGGTCCCATCACTCAGGAGTCGCAAACGCTTAAAGAGGATACGGAACAGCTCCGGCTCTAGAACACACAGCTTCTAGAACACACAGCTTCTAGAACACACAGCTTCTAGAAGACTAAGAACTTTCAACATGTGACCACTTGGCATTCCTGAATTCTAAAAGACTTTACATACACACACTGGTGCAGTAGTTGGAAAGTCTTCTGTGTGTATGGTGCTGTATGGCAACCTGTTCAACAGACAGTCAAACTTCAATCATGACTGAACTTATAATAACCAATAAGCCCCAAATAAAGGCTTTATACGCCTTATTTACTAAGATGACTTGAAAAACTTAGCCTGGGCCCAGATCTTTGCTATCTTATCATCTGTTTGGCAGGACAAGGAATCGCATAAAATAGTCACACAAACAGACTGGTACCCAGGCTATGGAAAGCTCTCATCTAAAATGTCAACTGTAATTGATGTGATCAGCTGGTCTCCCTGGCCTTTGGAAAGACAGCCTCCCAAGCTCCACTAGGGAAATGTTGACTGTATTTGACTGTGATCAGTAGTGTGCCATAGACATAGTGATCAGCAGTGTGCCATAGACATAGTGATCAGTAGTATGCTATAGACATGGTGATCAGCAGTGTGCCATAGACATAGTGACCAGTAGTATGCCATAGACATAGTGATCAGTAGTGTGCCATAGACATAGTGATCAGTAGTGTGCCATAGACATAGTGATCAGTAGTATGCCATAGACATAGTGATCAGCAGTGTGCCATAGACATAGTGATCAGTAGTATGCCATAGACATAGTGATCAGTAGTGTGCCATAGACATAGTGACCAGTAGTATGCCATAGACATAGTGATCAGTAGTATGCCATAGACATAGTGATCAGCAGTGTGCCATACACTTTATTTAACTAGGCAAGTCAGTTAAGAACAAATTATTATTTTCAATGACTGCCTAGGAACAGTGGGTTAACTGCCTGTTCAGGGGCAGAACGACAGATTTGTACCATGTCAGCTCGGGGATATGAGCTTGCAACCTTTACAGTTGCTAGTCCAACACTCTAACCACTAGGCTACCCTGCCGCCCCTCCACTCTAACCACTAGGCTACCCTGCCGCCCCTCCACTCTAACCACTAGGCTACCCTGCCGCCCCTCCACTCTAACCACCTAGTTGCTGACGACTTAACCCTGCAGCTCTGTAATGGGGTTGTATGAAGCTGGACACGACGACAAGCATGAAACTGCCTGAAAACTATGTTTATGTGCAGAATGTTATTATTATTCTACTGATGTTTACACTGTTTGGTTTGGACATATACCTCAGCTAAATACGAAGTGGCTGTGCCAGTTGAGTTGTCATGGGGATGCTGTGCCAGTTGGTAGGGATGCTGTGCCAGTTGGTAGGGATGCTGTGCCAGTTGGTAGGGATGCTGTGCCAGTTGGTAGGGATGCTGTGCCAGTTGAGTTGTAGGGATGCTTTTGCACTTTTGGACCAGATGTGGTTTTGACACATTTTATTAGAAATATTGTGTTTTGTAGTTTTACATTGAATAATCACTATGAATCCATGTTTATGTATTCACTGTATGTTTTAAAGGACTAGGTAACGCTTTTCTCCAGTAAATCTATATAAGTTAAAAGTGGTGTACGTAATGGATATGGTAAATGCTGATAAGAGTGAAGTAATATTATTTTATTTACTAAATGTAAAAACATGCCTTTTGATGTGACCACTAAATCTGTATTTTTAAATAAAGTAATTTAGTCTTCCACAACGACGTCAGTCTGTGTTTATTACTAGTTACCACGGAGATGTGTGTTTATTACTAGTTACCACGGAGATGTGTGTTCATTACTAGTTACCGCGGAGACGCGTGGCTTATGACTGGCAGAGCCAATCTAGTTGGTTTTACTCTATTATATAATGTTCAGTCTTATATAACCAGGTCTATATATGGAGTGTTCAGTGTGCCCAGTCTGGTTTCGTGAGGCTACAAGGCACCGATATGTTCTGGAATAATCACATACTCTAAAGGCTGTCACTATATAGTCTTTCCATCTGTCCTCACCCCGCATTTCTCTCAAAACTTCAGTAGGAAGCAAGGAGAGGATTTCAAGTAAAGGACACAAGGAATCGTGAGAAGACCATGGTAAAAATCCTTGCCGCCTCTTCAAAACCCATCGGATGAGAACGGTTCCTCCCCTCTCGGACCTTCTCATCCAATGGGTTTTTGAGAAGGAGGCGAGGAGAGAGGAAGTGAGGAATCAAGGAAATGCAATTGCGATTTTCCCCCCCAGGAGGTTGGTGGCACCTTAATTGGGGAGAACAGGCTTGTGGTAATGGCTCAACATTCTGACTATATATAGAGAAAGAAATTGTCTATTGCACATAAGTTTTCCACAATATTTCTTCCAGGCATTTAAACACGATACCATTTGGATGCACTTTCATGCAAGGTTTAGGACCTCATATGGAAGCGTATAGCCTAACTGATGTATAGGACAATCTTTAAATGATCTACTTTGGTTATAGAGACCAGCATCACAAAACCTCTTAACACAATATGTTCATTTGACTTGGTGAAAATCGGTTGTTGTTTTGCTTCCCACCCAACTTGTTTACTACTTTTTCCATGTGGTTTCTTTATTCACAGACTCCATGAAATGATGTCCGACCTCTTCCTACATATTTAGTCCAATTATATATTTTCTGTATGGTTTCCACTTAACCCCTTTGGTTCAATTTACCCCCACTCTCCCCTAAACAAAATATATTTCTCTGAGCAATTGTATTCGTATAAAATAATATAATTTGCCAAATATTTTGAGCATACAGTATAGCTCAGTATTTGAATTACTTCCTAAATACAGTCATTAATGTTCATATTTATTAAAGGGAGTTAGTATCTCTAAACTATATTTCCCTGGGAGTGACACTGAATGGAAAAACACTTCTCTCAGTAGAACACAGTACGAAAATAACAACAGCCACGTGTGGGAAGTCATTGGCTAGTAACAGGTGTTGTTAACAACACAACATGATCTACACCACGCCCCTGTTCTATTTTAAAATCACTACTCGGTACGATTCAATTATTTTATTGTTCATTTACATGGAATGTACTACACCACGCCCCTGTTGTATTTGTAACCACGATACAATGACTTTATTGGAGGAGGTCTAGGTAGACAGATATAACCAGTGTTGTGGAGGAATTCTAGGTAGACAGATATAACCAGTGTTGTGGAGGAGGTCTAGGTAGACAGATATAACCAGTGTTGTGGAGGAGGTCTAGGTAGACAGATATAACCAGTGTTGTGGAGGAGGTCTAGGTAGACAGATATAACCAGTGTTGTGGAGGAGGTCTAGGTAGACAGATAGAACCAGTGTTGTGGAGGAGGTCGAGGTAGACAGATAGAACCAGTGTTGTGGAGGAGGTTGAGGTAGACAGATATAACCAGTGTTGTGGAGGAGGTCTAGGTAGACAGATAGAACCAGTGTTGTGGAGGAGGTCGAGGTAGACAGATAGAACCAGTGTTGTGGAGGAGGTCGAGGTAGACAGATAGAACCAGTGTTGTGGAGGAGGTCTAGGTAGATATATATAATATGACATTTGTAATGTCTTTATTGTTTTGAAACTTCTGTATGTGTAATGTTAACTGTTAATTTTTATTGTTTATTTCAATTTTGTATATTATCTACCTCACTTGCTTTGGCAATGTTAACATATGTTTCCCATGCCAATAAAGCCCCTTGAATTGAATTGATAGACAGATAATTGTCACTCCCGCTCCCGTTCTTCACCCCTGGCGCTCGAGGGCGCCATTCTACCCAGCATTGCGCCCTCCTGCCATCATTACCCATAACTGCCTTCCCCTCGTCACGCACATCAGCGATTATTGGATTCACCTGGACTCAATAACGTCTGTCATTACCTCCTCTATATCTGTCTGGTTCCCTGTTCTGTTCCCTGTTCTGTTCCCTGCTCTGTTCCCTGCTCTGTTCCCTGTTCTGTTCCCTGCTCTGTTCCCTGCTCTGTTCCCTGCTCTGTTCCCTGTTCTGTTCCCTGGTCTGTTCCCTGTTCTGTTCCCTGTTCTGTTCCCTGTTCTGTTCCCTGCTCTGTTCCCTGTTCTGTTCCCTGTTCTGTTCCCTGCTCTGTTCCCTGTTCTGTTCCCTGCTCTGTTCCCTGTTCTGTTCCCTGCTCTGTTCCCTGTTCTGTTCCCTGCTCTGTTCCCTGTTCTGTTCCCTGCTCTGTTCCCTGCTCTGTTCCCTGTTCTGTTCCCTGTTCTGTTCCCTGCTCTGTTCCCTGTTCTGTTCCCTGTTCTGTTCCCTGCTCTGTTCCCTGTTCTGTTCCCTGCTCTGTTCCCTGTTCTGTTCCCTGTTCTGTTCCCTGTTCTGTTCCCTGTTCTGTTCCCTGCTCTGTTCCCTGTTCTGTTCCCTGCTCTGTTCCCTGTTCCGTTCCCTGCTCCGTTCCCTGCTCTGTTCCCTGCTCTGTTCCCTGCTCTGTTCCCTGTTCCGTTCCCTGCTCTGTTCCCTGCTCTGTTCCCTGCTGCAGCATTGATTGTCTTATGTCCTTGTTTTCCCGTGTACTGACGTTGTTCCTGTCTTGTTTTATGTCTGTTCCTGATTATATGTTTGACTCTCCGTACCTGCTTCTCATCGCCGGCATCGGTCCTTACAATAACCAGTGTTGTGGAGGAGGTCTAGATAGACAGATAGGCTGGGAGAGACTCGGGACCAGGCTGGGAGAGACTCGGGACCAGGCTGGGAGGGACTCGGGACCAGGCTGGGAGGGACTCGGGACTAGGCTGGGAGAGACTCGGGACCAGGCTGGGAGGGACTCGGGACCAGGCTGGACTCGGGACCAGGCTGGGAGAGACTCGGGACCAGGCTGGGAGGGACTCGGGACCAGGCTGGGAGGGACTCGGGACCAGGCTGGGAGGGACTCGGGACCAGGCTGGGAGAGACTCGGGACCAGGCTGGGAGGGACTCGGGACCAGGCTGGGAGAGACTCGGGACCAGGCTGGGAGGGACTCGGGACCAGGCTGGGAGAGACTCGGGACCAGGCTGGGAGGGACCAGGCTGGGAGGGACTCGGGACCAGGCTGGGAGGGACTCGGGACCAGGCTGGGAGAGACTCGGGACCAGGCTGGGAGAGACTCGGGACCAGGCTGCCATAGTTCTGGCACATAGGCCCATATCCACAAAGCATCTCAAAGTAGAAGTGCTGATCTAGGATCTGTCCATATCATCTCATTCATTCTGATCTAGGATCTGTCCATATCATCTCATTCATTCTGATCTAGGATCTGTCCATATCATCTCATTCATTCTGATCTAGGATCTGTCCATATCATCTCATTCATTCTGATCTAGGATCTGTCCATATCATCTCATTCATTCTAATCTAGGATCTGTCCATATCATCTCATTCATTCTGATCTAGGATCTGTCCATATCATCTCATTCATTCTGATCTAGGATCTGTCCATATCATCTCATTCATTCTGATCTAGGATCTGTCCATATCATCTCATTCATTCTGATCTACAATACATAACTGATCCTAGATCAGCACTCCTACCAGGAGAAGCTTCCCCAATACCTTCCCACTCAGAGCCTTATGTCTCCAGACTCTTCCTACTGACTCACTCTTGTCTCTGATGCGGTTTCGGCTGTTCTCTCTGATTACCCAGCTCTTGAATGATGTCCACGCCGATCTGGTCTGTCTCAGCGGCGATCTGGTCTGTCTCGGCGGCGATCTGGTCTGTCTCGGCGGCGATCTGGTCTGTCTCGGCGGCGATCTGGTCTGTCTCAGCGGCGATCTGGTCTGTCTCAGTGGCAATCTGGTCTGTCTCAGTGGCGATCTGGTCTGTCTCGGCTGCGATCTGGTCTGTCTCAGTGGCGATCTGGTCTGTCTCAGTGGCGATCTGGTCTGTCTCAGCGGCGATCTGGTCTGTCTCAGTGGCGATCTGGTCTGTCTCAGCGGCGATCTGGTCTGTCTCAGTGGCGATCTGGTCTGTCTCAGTGGCGATCTGGTCTGTCTCAGTGGCGATCTGGTCTGTCTCGGCGGCGATCTGGTCTGTCTAGGCGGCGATCTGGTCTGTCTCAGCGGCGATCTGGTCTGTCTCGGCGGCGATCTGGTCTGTCTCGGCGGCGATCTGGTCTGTCTCAGTGGCGATCTGGTCTGTCTCAGTGGCGATCTGGTCTGTCTCAGTGGCGATCTGGTCTGTCTCGGCGGCGATCTGGTCTGTCTAGGCGGCGATCTGGTCTGTCTCAGCGGCGATCTGGTCTGTCTCGGCGGCGATCTGGTCTGTCTCGGCGGCGATCTGGTCTGTCTCGGCGGCGATCTGGTCTGTCTCGGCGGCGATCTGGTCTGTCTCGGCGGCTGGTCTGTCTCGGTCTGGTCTGTCTAGGCGGCGATCTGGTCTGTCTCGGTCTGGTCTGTCTCGGCGGCGATCTGGTCTGTCTCGGCGGCGATCTGGTTTGTCTCGGCGGCGATCTGGTCTGTCTCGGCGGCGATCTGGTCTGTCTCGGCGGCGATCTGGTCTGTCTCGGCGTTGTTCAGGTGCTGTCTCCCTGGAGCAGCAACTCCCTCTATACTCTGACTGGCGTTGTTCAGGTGCTCGTGTCCCTGGAGCAGCAAGGCCCTCTGAGACTGAAGCTGAAGGTCTGGAGCAGCAAGGCCCTCTGAGACTGAAGCTGAAGGTCTGGAGCAGCAAGGCCCTCTGAGACTGAAGCTGAAGGTCTGGAGCAGCAAGGCCCTCTGAGACTGAAGCTGAAGGTCTGGAGCAGCAAGGCCCTCTGAGACTGAAGCTGAAGGTCTGGAGCAGCAAGGCCCTCTGAGACTGAAGCTGAAGGTCTGGAGCAGCAAGGCCCTCAGACTGAAGCTGAAGGTCTGGAGCAGCAAGGCCCTCTGAGACTGAAGCTGAAGGTCTGAAACCAAACAGATAATATAATATAAATCAATCAATTAATAATCAATCAATCAATTAATAATCAATCAATCAATTAATAATCAATCAATACCTGCATGGAAAGTGCAATAAGCTGTCAGGTGAATGTAAGCCTCTTTATTGGGTCCCCTTTCAGGAACGTTGTCTTGTAATCTCAATATCTCCACAGCATCACCACATATCAGGACTGTATCGTCTTTACCACTACCAGTTGTAAACTACACTACTCATCGTACTGTAGGGTTAATGTGAATGGTGTATGTACATTACTCCTCGGTACAGATCTAGGATCAACTTCCCCTTTCCCCAATTGTAACCATAACCATTAGTGGTGGGATAATTGCAAAACAGACCCCTCAGATCAGCGTCTAGGGGCAACCTCCCAATACACTATGTAAAGTCAGTAGACTCACACTTGTGTTCGTTCTGAGAGGAGAAAATGCTGTAGACACATCATCTACATACAGTACAATACAGATATGGAGATTGACCAATGAGAAACACGTGCCATTTAAACAAATCATAAGTGAAATGTCTACTCAGTTCAATGGTAGTATTGGTTAGAGGTGAATTTAACCTGTATGCCAGTAGCAGGTCTATGTAATCCAGGTTAAATCAGTGAACCGTTACAGCTCACTAGTGCCCCCTGGTGTAGAAAATTAATGATTTGGATATCAACCTATTATTTTATATTTATTTCACCTTTATTTAACCAGGTAGGCTGGTTGAGAACAAGTTCTCATTTACAACTGCGACCTGGCCAAGAATAAAGCAAAACAGTGCGACACAAACAACAACACAGAGTTACGCATGGAATAAACAAACATACAGTCAATAATACAGTAGAAAAAGTCCATATACAATGTGTGCAAGTGAGGTAGGATAAGGGAGGTAAAGGCAATAAATAGGCCACAGTGGCGAAGCAATTACAATATAGCAATTAAACACTGGAATGGTAGATGTGCAGATGAGTGTGCAAGTAGAGATACTCGGGTGCAAAGGAGCAAAATAAAGAACAGTATGGGGATGAGGTAGTTGGATGGGCTATTTACAGGTGGCCTATGTACAGGTGCAGTGATCTGTGAGCTGCTCTGACAGCTGGTGCTTAACATTAGTGAGGGAGATATGAGTCTCCAGCTTCAGTGATTTTTGCAGTTCGTTCCAATCATTGACTACATGACTGTCATAGTACTTACCACTTCCTCTGCTTCTTGTCTTTCATCAAAATATCTCACCAATCTCTTATTCTCTTCTGAAAACAGGAACACTGATGTTACTATCAAAAGATGATGAACTTTTAAAGGTTGAGCTGTTGGGCTTGGAAGAGGAAGATGGCTCTGACAGAGAGGGTCGCCTCACTTCAGGGTCCTTAGAAAACTATGCAGTTATTTGTTTTTTATGTATTATTTCTTACATTGTTTTACACAGAAAATCTCAAGTGTTGTTACATACAGCTGGGAAGAACTATTGGATGTAAAAGTGATGTTAACTAACCATCATTATGACCAGGAATACAACTTACCATCATTATGACCAGGAATACAATCCTCATTAAATGAAAATACAACTTACCATCATGACCAGGAATACATCTTACCATCATTTGACCAGGAATACAACTTACCATCATTATGACCAGGAATACAATTTGTAAGTCATAGAGCGTCTTTTTATGACCAGGAATACATCTTATCATCATTATGACCAGAATACATCTTACCATCATTATGACCAGGAATACAACTGTCTTCATTAAATGACCAAATGGAAATACATTGACCAGGAATACATCTTACCATCATTATGAGGAATAATCTTACCATCATTATGACCAGGAATACATCTTACCATCATTATGACCAGGAATACAATTTGTAAGTCGCTCTGGATAAGAAGTAAATGTAAATACTATTCATTATGACAGGAATACATCTTATCATCATTATGACCAGGAATACATCTTACCATCATTATGACCAGGAATACAACTTACCATCATTATGACCAGGAATACAATTTGTAAGTCGCTCTGGATAAGAGCGTCTGCTAAATGACTTAAATGTAAATGTAAATACAACTAACCATCATTATGACCAGGAATACATCTTACCATCATTACGACCAGGAATACATCTTACCATCATTATGACCAGGAATACATCTTACCATCATTATGACCAGGAATACATCTTAGGAATACATCTTACCATCATTATGACCAGGAATACATCTTACCATCATTATGACCAGGAATACAACTTACCATCATTATGACCAGGAATACAACTTACCATCATTATGACCAGGAATACAACTTACCATCATTATGACCAGGAATACATCTTACCATCATTATGACCAGGAATACATCTTACCATCATTATGACCAGGAATACAACTTACCATCATATGACCATACAAATGTTACCATGACCAGGAATACATCTTACCATCTTACCATCATTATGACCAGGAATACATCATTATGACCAGGAATACATAATACAATTTGTAAGTCGTCTGATAAGAGCTAAAATGACATCATCATTATGACCAGGAATACATCTTACCATCATTATGACCAGGAATACATCTTAGGAATACATCTTACCATCATTATGACCAGGAATACATCTTACCATCATTATGACCAGGAATACATCTTACCATCATTATGACCAGGAATACATCTTACCATCATTATGACCAGGAATACATCTTACCATCATTATGACCAGGAATACATCTTACCATCATTACGACCAGGAATACGAGCATCTTTCTGGTAAGAAGAAGGGCGGGGGTGTATGCCTTATGATGAACGACTCGTGGTGTGATCATAACAACATACAGGAACTCAAGTCCTTTTGTTCACCTGACCTAGAATTCCTTACAATCAAATGCTGACCGCATTATCTTCCAAGAGAATTCTCTTCGATTATAGTCACAGCCGTGTATATATCCCCCAGCCAGATACCTCTCGGCCCCGAAAGAACTTCACTGGACTCTATGTAACCTGGAAACCATACATCCTGAGGCTGCATTTATTGTAGCTGGGGATTTTAACAATGCTAACCTAAGATCAATACTTTCTAAATTCTATCAGCACATCGAATGCACGACACGAGCTGGTAGCATTCTGGATCATTGCTACTCGAACTTCAGCGATGCATACAAAGCCCTCCCCCGCCCTGCCTTCGGCAAGTCTGACCACGACTCCATTTTGTTGCTCCCAGCCTATAGACAGAAACTGAAACAGGAAACGCCCCGTGCTCAGGTCAATACAACGCTGGTCTGACCAATCGGATTCCACGCTTCAAGATTGCTTCGATCACGTGGACTGGGATATGTTCCGGATAGCCTCAGACAACAACATTGTTGTTGTATACGCTGACTCGGTGAGCGAGTTTTGCCGTTCCTCCATATATTTATATGTATATATTCTTATTCATTCCTTTACACTCGTGTGTGTATAAGGTAGTTGTTGTGAATTTGCTAGGTCATTTTGTTAGATATCACTGCATGGTCGGAACTAGAAGCACAAAGCATTTCGCTACACTCGCATCAACATCTGCTAACCATGTGTATGTGACAAATAAAATTTGATTTGGTGTGGGCTTATTTCAATGCATTGTTTTTAGCTAGTGTCACAGGAAGGGGATCTGATATATGTGTGCTTCAGGTGTGTTGCGCAAGCAGAGCAGGAACGTGCCACTACTAGTTCACTGACGTAGCTGGCAAGGTAACTGCTGTTTAGATTCTCCCTTCTCCTTGTTTTTGTTCGCTTGTAAATGTTGATACTGGAGACTGTTATCAAACAGAACACGTGTCACCTAGCATCTAAGAAACGCATTGATACTGGAGACTGTTATCAAACAAAACACGTGTAACCTAGCATCTAAGAAACGCATTGATACTGGAGACTGTTATCAAACAAAACACGTGTAACCTAGCATCTAAGAAACGCATTGATACTGGAGACTGTTATCAAACAAAACACGTGTCACCTAGCATCTAAGAAACGCATTGATACTGGAGACTGTTATCAAACAAAACACGTGTAACCTAGCATCTAAGAAACACATTGACAATCTATGTTAGCTTTGATGTTACATTAGATCATGTATTGAATATATAACCACCACGGTAGTAAATCATTCACGAATAGTTTGATACGTTTTAATGAACTGCTTGATACGTTTTAATGAACTGCTTGATACGTTTTAATGAACTGCTTGATATGTTTTAATGAACTGCTTGATACGTTTTAATGAACTGCTTGGTATGTTTTAATGAACTGCTTGGTACGTTTTAATGAACTGCTTGGTACGTTTTAATGAACTGCTTGGTACGTTTTAATGAACTGCTTGATATGTTTTAATGAACTGCTTGATACGTTTTAATGAACTGCTTGATATGTTTTAATGAACTGCTTGGTATGTTTTAATGAACTGCTTGGTATGTTTTAATGAACTGCTTGGTATGTTTTAATGAACTGCTTGATACGTATTTCTCCATACCCACTTTGAAGTAATGTTTTATAACAAAAATGCCTCTTTACACAGACATGTTTTGACAGTTGGAAGACCAGTCCTGATCTGATTGTGGGACACCACATGTGCAGTGCCTGCCTTTCACGCCTATACCCATGATGCTGACTGACAGATAATGAATACACTTTTTCTCTTTATCATTTATTCTGTTAATTAAACAATAATTCTTTGTAGTTGCAGACAGTGGTTTGTCCAGTGCCAATGACTTCCCATTAATTTTAGACAGTGGCCCTAACATTATTAAGAAACAGCTAGTTGTGATTTTGTCCCTTAATGAATCATCATCACCCATTGTAATGCTCACCATGGTTTATGATTGTACTTTTCCATTTCAGGTCGGGCCTCCCGAGTTGGCGCAGCGGTCTAAGGTACTGCATCGCAGTGGCATCGGGGTTGCAGCGCTGGGACAAGATTGTAACTACCAATTGTATATCACTAAATTGGGGAGAAAAAGGGGTCAAAAGCCCCCCCCCAACAAAAAAAACCCTAAACAAACAAAGAAATTCAGGTCACTGATAGGACCAGATATGTGACTGGTAGCGAGCTTGTTGACGGAGAACAAATGGAAGTGGTGGTCTTTCTTACGAACGTTTGGGAAGATCCCAAAAGAGATGGCGCCATCTCACGGTGTTGCAACTGATGCAACTCCTCTATTGAGCAGTCAGAGTCAGTGCAGGGTAAGAATTTATAACTGGAAACCAGTAATGAGATGACACATTGATCAGGATTGTGTTGATATCGCGTCATTTTGCAATAAATAAATAAACAATAAAACGTCAGGTCAGGCTGTCCGTACGTGGAAAAGTAGTTGCTTCATATCTGACCTAAGGTTTAATCCCAATCTATAGACACACCTTTTGTCTCGTTTAGCCCTGACAGTCATGATGGACACGTTCCTATATTTATATATATATATATATATATATTATTTTTATTTAACCTTTATTTAACTAGGCAAGTCAGTTAAGAACAAATTCTTATTTACAATGACGGCCTACCCCGGGCCTAACCTGGACGACGCTGGGCCCATTGTGATGCGATGCAGCCTGGATTCGAACCAGGGTCTGTAGTGACGCCTCCCGAATGCTGCGCCACTCGGGAGCCCCTATATCTTACTGTGTGCTGGTCCCACCACCCCCTGGATCTGCGTAGCTTCTATCTGTTAATTTATACTCCTATCACCACCACCTGAATCTGCATAGCTACTTCCTGTTAATTTATACTCCTATCACCACCACCTGAATCTGCATAACTACTTCCTGTTAATTTATACTCCTATCACCACCTCCTGAATCTGCATAGCTACTTCCTGTTAATTTATACTCCTATCACCACCTCCTGAATCTGCATAACTACTTCCTGTTAATTTATACTCCTATCACCACCTCCTGAATCTGCATAGCAACTTCCTGTTAATTTATACTCCTATCACCACCTCCTGTGTCTGCATAGCTACTTCCTGTTAATTTATACTCTTTTATCGCTGTGTCCTGGTCCCACAACCACCTGCTGTCACCTGCCATTCCAACTACATATCCCAGAAACACGAGTGCCCCCTTCTCTGCTTAACCCTTTACACTCATACCCGTACACGGGTTGAAAATGGCAGATTTGGACAGCCTGATAAGCGGCTAAACTGGAACGTAGTGGTTGTCCAGTAACATGCTATACATCAGGTCAGGCTGTCCAGTAACATGCGATACATCAGGCCAGGCTGTCCAGTAACATGCTATACATCAGGTCAGGCTGTCCAGTAATACATCAGGTCAGGCTGTCCAGTAACATGCTATAATTCAGGTCAGGCTGTCCAGTAACATGCTATAATTCAGGTCAGGCTGTCCAGTAACATGCTCTACATCAGGTCAGGCTGTCCAGTAATACATCAGGTCAGGCTGTCCAGTAACATGTTATACATCAGGTCAGGCTGTCCAGTAATACATCAGGTCAGGCTGTCCAGTAATACATCAGGTCAGGCTGTCCAGTAACATGCTATACATCAGGTCAGGCTGTCCAGTAATACATCAGGTCAGGCTGTCCAGTAACATGCTATACATCAGGTCAGGCTGTCCAGTAACATGCTATACATCAGGTCAGGCTGTCCAGTAATATATCAGGTCAGGCTGTCCAGTAACATGCTATAATTCAGGTCAGGCTGTCCAGTAACATGCTATACATCAGGTCAGGCTGTCCAGTAACATGCTCTACATCAGGTCAGGCTGTCCAGTAATACATCAGGTCAGGCTGTCCAGTAACATGTTATACATCAGGTCAGGCTGTCCATTAATACATCAGGTCAGGCTGTCCATTAATACATCAGGTCAGGCTGTCCAGTAATACATCAGGTCAGGCTGTCCAGTAACATGTTATACATCAGGTCAGGCTGTCCAGTAATACATCAGGTCAGGCTGTCCAGTAATACATCAGGTCAGGCTGTCCAGTAACATGCTATACATCAGGTCAGGCTGTCCAGTAATACATCAGGTCAGGCTGTCCAGTAACATGCTATACATCAGGTCAGGCTGTCCAGTAATACATCAGGTCAGGCTGTCCAGTAACATGCTATACATCAGGTCAGGCTGTCCAGTAATACATCAGGTCAGGCTGTCCAGTAACATGCTATACATCAGGTCAGGCTGTCCAGTAACATGCTATACATCAGGCCAGGCTGTCCAGTAACATGCTATACATCAGGACAGGCTGTCCAGTAACATGTTATACATTAGGTCAGGCTGTCCAGTAATACATCAGGTCAGGCTGTCCAGTAACATGCTATACATCAGGTCAGGCTGTCCAGTAACATGCTATACATCAGGCCAGGCTGTCCAGTAACATGCTATACATCAGGTCAGGCTGTCCAGTAACATGCTCTACATCAGGTCAGGCTGTCCAGTAACATGCTATACATCAGGCCAGGCTGTCCAGTAACATGCTATACATCAGGTCAGGCTGTCCAGTAACATGCTATACATCAGGTCAGGCTGTCCAGTAACACATCAGGTCAGGCTGTCCAGTAACATGTTATACATCAGGTCAGGCTGTCCAGTAATACATCAGGTCAGGCTGTCCAGTAACATGCTATACATCAGGTCAGGCTGTCCAGTAATACATCAGGTCAGGCTGTCCAGTAATACATCAGGTCAGGTTGTCCAGTAATACATCAGGTCAGGCTGTCCAGTAACACATCAGGTCAGGCTGTCCAGTAACACATCAGGTCAGGCTGTCCAGTAACATGCTATACATCAGGTCAGGCTGTCCAGTAATACATCAGGTCAGGCTGTCCAGTAACATGCTATACATCAGGTCAGGCTGTCCAGTAACATGCTATACATCAGGCCAGGCTGTCCAGTAACATGCTATACATCAGGTCAGGCTGTCCAGTAACATGCTCTACATCAGGTCAGGCTGTCCAGTAACATGCTATACATCAGGCCAGGCTGTCCAGTAACATGCTATAGATCAGGTCAGGCTGTCCAGTAACATGCTATACATCAGGTCAGGCTGTCCAGTAACACATCAGGTCAGGCTGTCCAGTAACATGTTATACATCAGGTCAGGCTGTCCAGTAATACATCAGGTCAGGCTGTCCAGTAACATGCTATACATCAGGTCAGGCTGTCCAGTAATACATCAGGTCAGGCTGTCCAGTAATACATCAGGTCAGGTTGTCCAGTAATACATCAGGTCAGGCTGTCCAGTAACACATCAGGTCAGGCTGTCCAGTAACACATCAGGTCAGGCTGTCCAGTAACATGTTATACATCAGGTCAGGCTGTCCATTAACACATCAGGTCAGGCTGTCCAGTAACATGCTATACATCAGGTCAGGCTGTCCAGTAACATGCTATACATCAGGTCAGGCTGTCCAGTAACATGCTATACATCAGGCCAGGCTGTCCAGTAACATGTTATACATCAGGTCAGGCTGTCCAGTTACATGCTATACATCAGGTCAGGCTGTCCAGTAACATGCTATACATCAGGTCAGGCTGTCCAGTAACATGCTATACATCAGGTCAGGCTGTCCAGTAACATGCTCTACATCAGGTCAGGCTGTCCAGTAACATGCTATACATCAGGACAGGCTGTCCAGTAACATGCTATACATCAGGCCAGGCTGTCCAGTAACATGCTCTACATCAGGTCAGGCTGTCCAGTAACATGCTCTACATCAGGTCAGGCTGTCCAGTAACATGCTCTACATCAGGTCAGGCTGTCCAGTAACATGCTATACATCAGGACAGGCTGTCCAGTAACATGCTATACATCAGGACAGGCTGTCCAGTAACATGCTCTACATCAGGTCAGGCTGTCCAGTAACATGCTATACATCAGGTCAGGCTGTCCAGTAACACATCAGGTCAGGCTGTCCAGTAACACATCAGGTCAGGCTGTCCAGTAACATGCCATACATCAGGTCAGGCTGTCCAGTAACATGCCATACATCGGGTCAGGCTGTCCAGTAACATGCCATACATCAGGTCAGGCTGTCCAGTAACATGCCATACATCAGGTCAGGCTGTCCAGTAACATGCCATACATCAGGCTCTGGTTCTGTGCTTCACAGCTCTGTTTGGGGCTTTGACTGACAGCTGTTCTGAACTTGAGCACCACCTGACAGGAAGTTGCCCCCATCCCTCCAGGTAATTGGGAAACTTTAGCAAATGTGTTGTTGTCTGAGTGTTAGAAACTCTGTAAATGAAGAGGACTTGATGTATTCTGAAAAGATGAGCCATTGAGGATTATAATAAATACCTCTTCGGTGTCAAACAAGCAAACCAAACACCTGTGAGTCCAAATGTGCACTTCACATTTCCAAGTCATATACAGTGTCAACGTTTATGATCACTATGTTCAGTTACCAGATGACATGGAACACAACTGGGTTGTTCTGAACAGAATGAGCCTGTTTGATGTTCAGTTACCAGATGACATGGAACACAACTGGGTTGTTCTGAACAGAATGAGCCTGTTTGATGTTCAGTTACCAGATGACATGGAACACACTGGGTTGTTCTGAACAGAATGAGCCTGTTTGATGTAGTTATCAGATGACATGGAACACACTGGGTTGTTCTGAACAGAATGAGCCTGTTTGATGTAGTTACCAGATGACATGGAACACACTGGGTTGTTCTGAACAGAATGAGCCTGTTTGATGTTCAGTTACCAGATGACATGGAACACAACTGGGTTGTTCTGAACAGAATGAGCCTGTTTGATGTTCAGTTACCAGATGACATGGAACACACTGGGTTGTTCTGAACAGAATGAGCCTGTTTGATGTTCAGTTACCAGATGACATGGAACACAACTGGGTTGTTCTGAACAGAATGAGCCTGTTTGATGTTCAGTTACCAGATGACATGGAACACAACTGGGTTGTTCTGAACAGAATGAGCCTGTTTGATGTAGTTACCAGATGACATGGAACACAACTGGGTTGTTCTGAACAGAATGAGCCTGTTTGATGTAGTTACCAGATGACATGGAACACACTGGGTTGTTCTGAACAGAATGAGCCTGTTTGATGTAGTTACCAGATGACATGGAACACACTGGGTTGTTCTGAACAGAATGAGCCTGTTTGATGTTCAGTTACCAGATGACATGGAACACAACTGGGTAGTTTATTGTGAAGAACATTCGCCGTGGCACACGCACTCATCTCTCCTTTCGGTGGACACAAAAATTATGTTTCCCTGAATTGTCTTGTGAAAGCATAACCCCTGAGAGATCATATTTCATAACTTAGCTACTTTAGTTGGCAATGGACCAAGCTTTCAAATCATGCCCACCTGACCCAGATTGTAATTTGTAAATGGATGGTTTGGGGATTATGTAAACAACCATCATTGACTATAGGAACACACGGCTGACTACTGCACTTGATTTTTACAATGTTATCTCCATCATATTTGTCCGACTGTATTGGTATATGTACAGTATATTACGGTACAGAGTCAATGTGTAGGCTATGTACAGTATATTACGGTACAGAGTCAATGTGGAGGCTATGTACAGTATATTACGGTACAGAGTCAATGTGGAGGCTATGTACAGTATATTACGGTACAGAGTCAATGTGGAGGATATGTACAGTATATTACGGTACAGAGTCAATGTGGAGGATATGTACAGTATATTACGGTACAGAGTCAATGTGGAGGCTATGTACAGTATATTACGGTACAGAGTCAATGTGGAGGCTATGTACAGTATATTACGGTACAGAGTCAATGTGGAGGCTATGTACAGTATATTACGGTACAGAGTCAATGTGGAGGCTATGTACAGTATATTACGGTACAGAGTCAATGTGGAGGCTATGTACAGTATATTACGGTACAGAGTCAATGTGGAGGCTATGTACAGTATATTACGGTACAGAGTCAATGTGGAGGATATGTACAGTATATTACGGTACAGAGTCAATGTGGAGGCTATATACAGGGTGTTACGGTACAGAGTCAATGTGGAGGCTATATACAGGGGGTACCGGTACAGAGTCAATGTGGAGGCTATGTACAGGGTATTACGGTACAGAGTCAATGTGGAGGCTGTATATATTACAGGGGGAGGATATGTACAGTATATTACGGTACAGAGTCAATGTGGAGGCTATATACAGGGGGTACCGGTACAGAGTCAATGTGGAGGCTATATACAGGGGGTACCGGTACAGAGTCAACGTGGAGGCTATATACAGGGGGTACCGGTACAGAGTCAATGTGGAGGCTATATACAGGGTATTACGGTACAGAGTCAATGTGGAGGCTATATACAGGGGGTACCGGTACAGAGTCAATGTGGAGGCTATATACAGGGGTATATACCGGTACAGAGTCAATGTGGAGGCTATATACAGGGTATTACGGTACAGAGTCAATGTGGAGGCTATATACAGGGGGTACCAGGTACAGAGTCAATGTGGAGGCTATATACAGGGGGAGTCAATGTGGAGGCTATATACAGGTACAGAGTCAATGTGGAGGCTATATACAGGGGGTACCGGTACAGAGTCAATGTGGAGGCTATATACAGGGGGTACCGGTACAGAGTCAACGTGGAGGCTATATACAGGGGGTACTATATTTTCTGACTTTGTGTTACAATACGGTTGCTAACAGTTGTTATGGAATTAGTCTATTGTTTACATTGGGAATCTAGAACTTTACAGAAGCCTATATAAGCAATAAGGCACCTCGGGGGGGTGATATATGGCCAATATACCACGGCTAAGGGCTGTTCTTAGGAACGATGCAAAGTGGCCCTTAGCCGTGGTATATTGGCCATATCACCCCCCGAGGTGCCTTATTGCTATTATAAACTAGTTACCAACTTTCTACTTTTAAACTCGGACAAAACAGAGATGCTTGTTCTAGGTCCCAAGAAACAAAGAGATCTTCTGTTGAATCTGACAATCAATCTCGATGGTTGTACAGTCGTCTCAAATAAAACTGTGAAGGACCTCGGCATTACTCTGGACCCTGATCTCTTTTTTGAAGAACATATCAAGACTGTTTCAAGGACAGCTTTTTTCCATCTACGTAACATTGCAAAAATCAGAAACTTTCTATCCAAAAATGATCCAGAAAAATGTATCCATGCTTTTGTCACTTCTAGGTTAGACTACTGCAATGCTCTACTTTCCGGCTACCTGGATAAAGCACTAAATAAACTTCAGTTAGTGCTGAATACGGCTGCTAGAATCCTGACTAGAACCAAAACATTTGATCATATTACTCCAGTGCTAGCCTCCCTACACTGGCTTCCTGTCAAAGCAAGGGCTGATTTCAAGGTTTTACTGCTAACCTACAAAGCATTACATGGGCTTGCTCCTACCTATCTCTCTGATTTGGTCCTGCCGTATATACCTACACGTACGCTACGGTCACAAGACGCAGGCCTCCTAATTGTCCCTAGAATTTCTAAGCAAACAGCTGGAGGCAGGGCTTTCTCCTATAGAGCTCAATTTTTATGGAATGGTCTGCCTACCCATGTCAGAGACGCAAACTCGGTCTCAACCTTTAAGTCTTTACTGAAGACTCATCTCTTCAGTGGGTCAAATGATTGAGTGTAGTCTGGCCCAGGAGTGTGAAGGTGAACGGAAAGGCTCTGGAGCAACGAACTGCCCTTGCTGTCTCTGCCTGGCCGGTTCCCCTCTTTCCACTGGGATTCTCTGCCTCTAACCCTATTACAGGGGTTGAGTCACTGGCTTACTGGTGCTCTTTCATACCGTCCCTAGGAGGGATGCGTCACTTGAGTGGGTTGAGTCACTGATGTGATCTTCCTGTCTGGGTTGGCGCCCCCCCTTGGGTTGTGCCGTGGCGGAGATCTTTGTGGGCTATACTCGGCCTTGTCTCAGGATGGTGGGTTGGTGGTTGAAGATATCCCTCTAGTGGGGGCTGTGCTTTGGCAAAGTGGGTGGGGTTATATCCTTCCTGTTTGGCCCTGTCCGGGGGTGTCATCGGATGGGGCCACAGTGTCTCCTGACCCCTCCTGTCTCAGCCTCCAGTATTTATGCTGCAGTAGTTTGTGTCAGGGGGCTAGGGTCAGTTTGTTATATCTGGAGTACTTCTCCTGTCCTATCCGGTGTCCTGTGTGAATTTAAGTATGCTCTCTCTAATTCTCTCTTTCTCTCTGTCTTTCTCTCTCTCGGAGGATCTGAGCCCTAGGACCATGCCTCAGGACTACCTGACATGATGACTCCTTGCTGTCCCCAGTCCACCTGGCCATGCTGCTGCTCCAGTTTCAACTTCCACCTGACTGTGCTGCTGCTCCAGTTTCAACTGTTCTGCCTTATTATTATTCGACCATGCTGGTAATTTATGAACATTTGAACATCCTGGCCATGTTCTGTTATAATCTCCACCCGGCACAGCCAGAAGAGGACTGGCCACCCCACATAGCCTGGTTCCTCTCTAGGTTTCTTCCTCGGTTTTGGGCTTTCTAGGGAGTTTTTCCTAGCCACCGTGCTTCTACACCTGCATTGCTTGCTGTTTGGGGTTTTAGGCTGGGTTTCTGTACAGCACTTTGAGATATCAGCTGATGTACGAAGGGCTATATAAATACATTTGATTTGATTTTGATTTGATTTGTATATTAGACCGTTATATCACGGCTGTCAGCCAATCAGCATTCAGGGCTCAAACCACACAGTCTACAATGTATAATAAGACCTATTACAAATTGATCCTTGTGATACAGGAGTCAGAAACAGAGGTGACACATTCCCTGTCCACTGACCGTGTCTATCACAACATAACACACACACACACACACACACACAGACACACACACACACACACACACTGGGTCAGAAACAGAGGTGACACATTCCCTGTCCACTGACAGTGTTTATCACAACATAAAACACACACACACACACTTTATTTGTAGTCATGTTGTAGCCAACTTGACTTTTATAGGAATGATTTTTTAATAAAAATATACGTGTCTAGATGTCATCTATTCATTATCTTTTTAACTGGTTAAATGTTTGTAGTTTGAATGGTTTAAAATGGGCGTAAATGTTTAATTTAGCTTTCGGTAAAATAAACGGGCAATTTGATACTCATTCTCTATTTCAACTGAAGATCAATAATCAATAATCAATAATCAATAATCAATAATCAATAATCAATAATCAACACACTACTGTAAATAAATGGACACTACCGGTTATAAATCAATAGCTCTCTGTAAATAAATGGTGAGAAATGCTCAGTCTGAAGCCATTCGGCGATGGGTTTCACAGCCCTATAATAATGATACAAATTGTATATCAGCTTAAAAAGGGGTTTATTTACAACCTCTGGGGTATAAGATGTTGGGCAAAGTGGTATAGGAGAGTCTGACATATAACCTCTATCTTGAGTTCAGTCTTCACCAACGAGAACCGAGATGGGCCTAGCTTCGTCGTTCATCACTGGGAAAGGCCTTGATTCTAGTCCGTAGAAAAATCCCCCATCCCATTAGATCAGAACAGGATGGATTCAAACAGTGATTCGTTTTACTGGTTGTGAGTTGTGTTTTGCTGCGTAACACACTTACATTATTTATTACATTACGCGGCTCACTGTCAGGTTATTAGATATATATGTTTCAGTAACAACAGACTGTCAGGTTATTAGATATATATGTTTCAGTAACAACAGACTGTCAGGTTATTAGATATATATGTTTCAGTAACAACAGACTCTGTCAGGTTATTAGATATATATGTTTCAGTAACAACAGACTGTCAGGTTATTAGTTTAGACTCTGTCAGGTTATTAGATATATATGTTTCAGTAACAACAGACTGTCAGGTTATTAGATATATATGTTTCAGTAACAACAGAACTGTCAGGTTATTAGATATATATGTTTCAGTAACAACAGACTGTCAGGTTATTAGATATATATGTTTCAGTAACAACAGACTGTCAGGTTATTAGATATATATGTTTCAGTAACAACAGACTGTCAGGTTATTAGATATATATGTTTCAGTAACAACAGAACTCTGTCAGGTTATTAGATATATATGTTTCAGTAACAACAGAACTCTGTCAGGTTATTAGATATATATGTTTCAGTAACAACAGAACTCTGTCAGGTTATTAGATATATATGTTTCAGTAACAACAGAACTGTCAGGTTATTAGATATATACGTTTCAGTAACAACAGAACTCTGTCAGGTTATTAGATATATACGTTTCAGTAACAACAGAACTCTGTCAGGTTATTAGATATATACGTTTCAGTAACAACAGACTGTCAGGTTATTAGATATATACGTTTCAGTAACAACAGACTGTCAGGTTATTAGGTATAGATATATATGTTTCGTTTCAGTATATAGGTTATTAGATATATATGTTTCAGTAACAACAGACTCTGTTATTAGATATATACGTTGTAGTAACAACAGACTTAGATATATATGTTTCAGTAACAACAGAACTAACAACAGACTGTCAGGTTATTAGATATATATGTTTCAGTAACAACAGACTGTCAATTAATATAGACTGTCAGGTTATTAGATATATATGTTTCAGTAACAACAGACTGTCAGGTTATTAGATATATATGTTTCAGTAACAACAGACTGTCAGGTTATTAGATATATATGTTTCAGTAACAACAGACTGTCAGGTTATTAGATATATATGTTTCAGTAACAACAGAACTCTGTCAGGTTATTAGATATATACGTTTCAGTAACAACAGACTGTCAGGTTATTAGATATATACGTTTCAGTAACAACAGACTCTGTCAGGTTATTAGATATATATGTTTCAGTAACAACAGAACTCTGTCAGGTTATTAGATATATACGTTTCCGTAACAACATAACTCCATGGTTGTAATATCACCTTAAAGCAGGTCGTTTTGTAAAAATGTGTTTGTTTTGGTTCCACGCTAGTCATGTAAATGAGACCGTCACAGAGTATTTTCTTCTGAATAACTGGTCTGGGCATAACCCTTTCCTTTCAGCTTCAGGCCATTTGGATGTAAGGTTTGATCACACCTGGAGTGAGTACTTCTATGCATCACACCTGGAGTGAGTACTTCACACCTGTCAGGTTATTAGATATATCACACCTGGAGGTTATTAGATATATATGTTTCACAACAGAACTCTCAGGTTATGCATCACACAGACTGGTCAGGTTATTAGATATACTTCTATGTTTCAGTCACATGATAACACAGAACCTGTCAGGTTATTAGATACTTCTGTATTAGATATATACGTTTCAGTAACAACAGACTGTCAGGTTATTAGATATATACTTTCAGGACTCTGTGGTTATTAGATATATATGTTTCAGTCAACAGAACCTGTCAGGTTATTAGATATATATGTGTCAGTAACACCTGTCAGGTGATATATATGTTTCAGTAACAACAGACTCTGTCAGGTTATTAGATATATATGTTTCAGTAACACAGACTGTCAGGTTATTAGATATCTATGTTTCACACCAGAAAAACAGAACTCTGTCAGGTTATTAGATATATGCATCAACCTGGGTTATTAGATATATACGTTTCAGTTCAGGTTATTAGATATATATGTTTCGTAACAACAGACTGTCAGGTTATTAGATATATATGTTTCAACAACAGACTGTCAGGTTATTAGATATCACACCTGTCAGGTTATTAGATATATATGTTTCAGTAACAACAGACTGTCAGGTTATTAGTATGTTTCTCTGTCAGGTTATTAGATATCACACCAGACTAGGTTATTAGATATATATGTTTCAGTAACAACAGAACTCTGTCAGGTTATTAGATATATACGTCACACCTGACTGTCAGGTTATTTATATATGTTTCAGTCACACCTGTCAGGTTATTAGATATATACGAGTAACTTCTATTAGATATATTACACACCTGTAACAACAGTGGTTATTAGATATATGTTCAGTCAACAGAACTCTGTCAGGTTATTAGATATATACGTTTCAGTAACAACAGAGTACTTTATATGTTTCAGTAACAACAGAACCTGAGGTTATTAGATATATACGTTTCAGTAACAACAGACTGTCAGGTTATTAGATATATATGTTTCAGTAACAACCAGGTTATTAGATATGAGTAACAACAGACTTCAGGTTATTAGATATATACGTCACACCTGAGTGAGTATTAGATATATATGTTTCAGTAACAACAGACTCAGGTTATTAGTCACACCTGGGTTATTAGATATATACTTCTATAGTCAACAGACCTGGTTATTAGTATATATGTTTCAGTCACACCTGGGTTATTAGATACTTCTATGTTTCAGTAACACAGACTCTGTCAGGTTATTAGATATATACGTTTCAGTAACAACAGACTGTCAGGTTATTAGATATATGTTTCAGTAACAACAACTGTCAGGTTATTAGATATATATGTTTCAGTAACTGTCAGGTTATTAGATTCTATGTGTCACACCTGGAGTGAGTAACTTCTAGGTTATTAGTATATACAGTCACACAGACTGTCAGGTTATTAGATATATAGAGTACTTCTGTCAGGTTATTAGATATATACGTTTCAGTCACACCTGTCAGGTTATTAGATATATATGTTTCAGTAACACATCTATTATTAGATATATACGTCACACCTGAAGTGAGTACTTCACACCTGGAAAAATGTGTTTGTTTATGTTCACACCTGGAGTAAATGAGACCCTGACAGAGTATTTTCTTCTGAATAACTGGTCTGGGCATAACCCTTTCCTTTCAGCTTCAGGCCATTTGGATGTAAGGTTTGATCACACCTGGAGTGAGTACTTCTATGCATCACACCTGGAGTGAGTACTTCTATGCATCACACCTGGAGTGAGTACTTCTATGCATCACACCTGGAGTGAGTACTTCTATGAGTCACACCTGGAGTGAGTACTTCTATGCATCACACCTGGAGTGAGTACTTCTATGTGTCACACCTAGAGTGAGTACTTCTATGTGTCACACCTGAAGTGAGTACTTCTATGTGTCACACCTGAAGTGAGTACTTCTATGCGTCACACCTGGAGTGAGTACTTCTATGTGTCACACCTGGAGTGAGTACTTCTATGAGTCACACCTGGAGTGAGTACTTCTATGTGTCACACCTGAAGTGAGTACTTCTATGTGTCACACCTGGAGTGAGTACTTCTATGTGTCACACCTGGAGTGAGTACTTCACACCTGGAGTGAGTACTTCTATGAGTCACACCTGGAGTGAGTACTTCTATGTGAGTACTTCTATGAGTCACACCTGGAGTGAGTACTTCTATGAGTCACACCTGGAGTGAGTACTTCTATGTGTCACACCTGGAGTGAGTACTTCTATGTGTCACACCTGGAGTGAGTACTTCTATGTGTCACACCTGGAGTGAGTACTTCTATGTGTCACACCTGAAGTGAGTACTTCTATGCATCACACCTGGAGTGAGTACTTCTATGCGTCACACCTGAAGTGAGTACTTCTATGCGTCACACCTGGAGTGAGTACTTCTATGGGTCACACCTGGAGTGAGTACTTCTATGGGTCACACCTGGAGTGAGTACTTCTATGAGTCACACCTGGAGTGAGTACTTCTATGAGTCACACCTGAAGTGAGTACTTCTATGCATCACACCTGGAGTGAGTACTTCTATGCGTCACACCTGGAGTGAGTACTTCTATGGGTCACACCTGGAGTGAGTACTTCTATGAGTCACACCTGGAGTGAGTACTTCTATGGGTCACACCTGGAGTGAGTACTTCTATGCGTCACACCTGGAGTGAGTACTTCTATGTGTCACACCTGGAGTGAGTACTTCTATGTGTCACACCTGGAGTGAGTACTTCTATGAGTCACACCTGGAGTGAGTACTTCTATGTGTCACACCTGGAGTGAGTACTTCTATGTGTCACGCCTGGAGTGAGTACTTCTATGAGTCACACCTGGAGTGAGTACTTCTATGAGTCACACCTGGAGTGAGTACTTCTATGTGTCACACCTGGAGTGAGTACTTCTATGTGTCACACCTGGAGTGAGTACTTCTATGAGTCACACCTGGAGTGAGTACTTCTATGGGTCACACCTGGAGTGAGTACTTCTATGAGTCACACCTGGAGTGAGTACTTCTATGCATCACACCTGGAGTGAGCCCCCCGTTGTTGCTTATCCATTGATCACACTAGATATTTTTACACTGCTGCTACTAGCTGTTTATTATCTATGCATAGTCACTTTACCCCAACCTACATGTACACATTACCTCAACTAACCTATACCCCCGCACACTGACTCTGTACCGGTACCCCCTGTATATAGCCTCCACATTGACTCTACCGTAACACCCTGTATATAGCCTCCACATTGACTCTGTACCGTAATACCCTGTATATAGCCTCCAAATTGACTCTGTACCGTAATACCCTGTATATAACCTCCACACTGACTCTGTACCGGTACCCCATGTATATAGCCTCCACATTGACTCTGTACCGGTACCCCCTGTATATAGTCTCCACATTGACTCTGTACCGGTACCCCCTGTATATAGCCTCCACATTGACTCTGTACCGGTACCCCCTGTATATAGCCTCCACATTGACTCAGTAGGTCTATGTAGGCTCCAAAAGTCTAGGGCCTCTACCTCTAGGGGAAACACTGGGCTTTAAGGGCCCTTCACTGTAGTCTCATCTAGGGCCTCTACCTCTAGGGGAAACAGTGGGATTTAAGATCCCTTCACAGTAGTCTCATCTAGGGCCTCTACCTCTAGGGGAAACAACTTGCAGACTTGTTAATGTGTTGCTGTGCGTTTTGTTGCCAACCTACTTTGCTACCTGACAACTTTACGGTTTTTACTTTTTAATTACCGTTTATATTTTTGTTTTTTCCCTCAACGTTTTCACTTTGGACGCTTAATCTGGACATGGTTCATCAGGACCTCCAACAGCCGAAGCTAAGTAGTAACATTAACATGATGCTTTATCTGGACATGGTTCGTCAGGACCTCCACCAGCCGAAGCTAAGTAGTAACATTAACATGATGCCTTCTAATTGCAGTCGCTGTACTCATAATATACAGGAGAACGATCGCCTTACGGCGAGGATAGCTGGGACTCACCCACAAACAGGACCAAGCCTGACCTGCTGAGGAGTGACGGCCTCCATCCTAGCTGGAGGGGTGCTCTCATCTTATCTACCAACATAGACAGGGCTCTAACTCCTCTAGCTCCACAATGAAATAGGGTGCAGGCCAGGCAGCAGGCTGTTAGCCAGCCTGCCAGCATAGTGGAGTCTGCCACTAGGATAGTCAGTGTAGTCAGCTCAGCTATCACCATTGAGACCGTGTCTGTGCCTCGACCTAGGTTGGGCAAAACTAAACATGGCGGTGTTCGCCTTAGCAATCTCACTAGGATAAAGACCTCCATTCCTGTCATTATTGAAAGAGATCATGATACCTCACATCTCAAAATAGACCTTTGGTCTGCTTCTACCTTCACCATGTAGACCTCTGGTCTGCTTCCACCTTCACCATGTAGACCTCTGGTCTGCTTCTAACTTCACCATGTAGACCTCTGGTCTGCTTCTACCTTCACCATGTAGACCTCTGGTCTGCTTCCACCTTCACCATGTAGACCTCTGGTCTGCTTCCACCTTCACCATGTAGACCATTTACCTCAAAGTCCATCACTGCAAAGCCTTCATATTCATTTATTCGGGGACTCTCCTGTGTCCATGGAACCAGCAGGGACATTTTCATCAAATACACACTGTCTCATCATTGGCACTTGTGAGCCCGTGTCTAAGAGCCCCTCGAAAGGTATATTGTTAATCAAAACTTTGACAGTAGGGCAGTTTCCTATAAAAGGTAGACCCAGTATTTTGCACGTCCAGGTTAGATTCAGACTGGCCACGGCAAAAACCTGAGAACGATGAAGACGGACTCACTTACAGCATGACAAGTTGACTGTGGCCTGGGGTCAGGCATGTTAGTTTCAACTCATCTGCAGACTTGAGAGAAAAGCTAGATTTTGACATTAAAACAATACAATGACAGATCTGAAGAATCGACATGTTCTGCAGTTTTAATGCTAATTTGCTGTAATTCTACACATCTTGCCAAAGTCTTGTGTATTTTTTATGATACCAGTGGTCGAAGCCTGACAATATATACAATGTTTTTTCCGGGACCTGCAGTCCCATTGTCCCCGTCCTGGGTCCGGCCCACCTATTGAGTAGTATCATACAATGTACACTGAGGCTACGTTTACACAGGCAGCCCAATTCTGATCTTTTGCCCACTA
This sequence comes from Oncorhynchus nerka, assembly GCF_034236695.1. Lineage (NCBI taxonomy): Eukaryota > Metazoa > Chordata > Actinopteri > Salmoniformes > Salmonidae > Oncorhynchus > Oncorhynchus nerka. Next base: position 81,529,654 of record NC_088413.1, on the reverse strand, counting down.
ATTGATCTTATTAACATATCACATCAGATCTTTTCACATCAGATCTTTTGAGAGCTGATCTGAATGGTCAAAAGATCAATTAGTGAAAGAAAAATATCAGCCCGAAGCGTCTGGCAGATCAGGGAGGAAATCATGGAAATGTGGGACCATGGTCTGGTGTAGGTAAAGGCTTGAGTTTACCGGTAGGTAGTTGGTTTACCGGTAGGTAGTTGGTTTACCGGTAGGTAATTGGTCATTGGTTTACCGGTAGGTAGTTGGTTTACCGGTAGGTAGTTGGCGAGGGATCTTTGCCCATGCACAGACGGGACAGGTAAGAACATAATCTCGTACGTCTGCTGTTAGGGATGACCACCAGAACTCCGTGGTCCGGGTGATCCTGGGATGGCCAGTACTCAGCGAGGTATGGCACCACTGCATTAGTTGGGGTCTTGACGTCGGAAGGTAGGTCTTTCCTGTAGGGGTATCGGGAGGTGCTGGGTCGGAGCGTAGGGCCTCTTGGACGTCTGATTGGATTTCCCACTGTATGGGTCTGACAACACAAGATGGAGGCAGGATGGTCTCGGGAGCTGGGTTAGAGGAAGGGGAGTCAAATAGATGGGATAAGGAGTCAGCCTTCACATTTTTCTTGCCGGGCAGATCGGTGACGGTGAAGTTGAAGTTGAGTCAGGTGAAGAAGAGTGCAAACCTGTCTGGGGTTGAGCCTCTTAGCACTTCTTCTTAAGTACTCCAAATTGCGGTGGTCAGTAAGGACCAGGAATGGGTGATGAGCTCCCTCTAACCAGTGGCGCCACTCTTCGATAGCCAGCTTAATGGACGAGGAGTTCTCAGTTCCCGACATCATAGTTCCTCTCAGCGGGTGACGGTTTCTTGGAAAAGAAGCTACATGGGTGTAATTTGGGAGGTGTCCTCACCACATCTGTCATTGGCTTCATCAATAAGTGCATCGATGACATCGTCCCCACAGTGACCGTACGTACATACCCTAACCAGAAGCCATGGGTTTCAGGCACATCCGCACTGAGCTAAAGGCTAGAGCTGCTGGTTTCAAGGAGCGGGACTGGTTGCATCACTACCTGGTATAGCAGCTGCTCGACCTCCGACCACACGGCACTACAGAGGGTGCGAACGGCCCAGTACATCAATGGGGCCGCACATTGACTCTGTACCGGTACCCCCCTGTATATATTGCTATTTTTTACTGCTGCTCTTTAATATCGTGTTACTTTTATTTCTTATTCTTATCCATATTTTTTAAACTGCATTGTTGGTTAGGGGCTCGTAAGTAAACATTTCACTGTGAGGTCTACACCAGTTGTATTTGGCGCGTGTGACTAATACAATTTGATTTGATTTGTTCTACATTTTGTTCTATGACATAATCTTCATCAGCTAATGTCACTTTGAATTTTGGGGCATTTATGCATTTATTTATTTATCCAAAGTGCACATGAAGTAAAATAAAGGCTTCATAATTCATAAAGGTCATGTTAACTGACGGTTATTATATCATAGAACAAAACGTATAAATTCTCCTAAACTTGTGTTAACCTCAGACCTTATTTTCGGCGTTTATCCCAAAACCCAATTTTTTTCCCCGTAGGAATGGCTGAATGATCCAAAGGCAACTCATTTCCGGTTTTTATAGGACTACAAACTGGCGATCTTTACCTTCTTTCGGATTAATATATTTTTTTTTCATCTGAGGATTAGGATATAGACTAGTATATTTCAAACCAAATAGAAGTTTGTAAAAAAAAAAGAATTTTCTGTGTATTACAAAATAGGCCTATTGTTTTTACAAATAAATAAATATGCATAGCGGAACTGTCTTTCAATACAACTTCAAGTAGTGCGTTTGTGTCGAATCTATTGGAAGACTACAATCCCAGGATTCCATTGAACGAGCATCACTGTGACAACCCGTGATGTATAATAACTCCTCCTCCTCCGACACCTCCCCCATAACGCTTTGACATCTTGGATCAGCTGTTGGTCAGGTGAACACAGAACGGCGCTATGAATGAAGAGCAGTGAAGAAGGGGCTACAATAGAGAGACAGCGAAAGGATCCGTGTCATGATGGTGCTCGTATTAATTGTCGCAGGTCTTGGGGTGGTCGCACTGCTCATGGTTTTATTCGCACCCCACATTAGGTAAGAATAAACGCTTTTTTTATGTTCGAGGCTGTCGTCGATGCATCATCTGATTCTTTGCTTGGCTAATTAGTCTAACCTCAATATAAATGAATTACCGTCATTGTCAAGCTAAAAACGAAAGGATTGTGTTTTGCCATTGGGGTTAAGAATACTATTGGCGGGGATGAATGGGTGAATCAACGTTGATGACGATGATCCAGATTATTTTTTATGCAGTACAGCCTAGATCAACACTATTTTTTTTCCATAATGAAGACAACCACATTTTTCAAAAATACATTCATTTGTTGTTGTTTTGTGGAATAAAGGCTCTGTCAATTGAACATGGTTTATATGTCAATGTGAGCAAATGATAATGCAATTCCTTAGGTAAGGAAGTGCTGTACAGTAGCGCGCTACAATATTTCATGACATGATTATGCACGACAGCGTTGCGCGCGTGGGCGGAGTTATATTTGTAACCATTATTGTTCCGTGAGACCGAGCCAGGTTTTGTGGCGTGACTGAGTGGTACGATTTGACGTTTGATCGTTGTTGCCAGAAAGTGATCTTGCATATTGAGGAACAATAATGTTGCATATTGAACGATCAATAATAGTCATATATAATAATAATAATAATAAATAATAATAATAATCAACTTTACTGTCAAAAGAAAAAGTTGAACACATGTATCTCTATTCTGTAGCCTCAGGATGCCTCCCAAATGGCATCCTATTCCTAATGTAGTGGGAATGGGGAACTATATGCAGAATGGGGTTGTAACAGAAGCCCTGGTGTGGACTTCCACTATATGCCATTGCCAACCTCGCCAACACAGACAGGACTGATATAGAAGTTTGATTGTAGATAAATAAAAACAAATCCATTTTGTTTCTCTGTCAGGAAATACTCAGCAGGTGGAGCATGTATGTCTATGACTCGGTTGGACGGGAAGACGGTCCTGATTACTGGAGCCAACACTGGTATTGGGAAGGAGACTGCTCTGGACCTGGCTATCAGAGGTGACTAACATTTACACAGGCAGCCCATTCTGGGTCTTTTGCCACTAATTGGTATTTTGACCAGTCAGATCTTATGCCAGTAATTGGGTAGAAGATCAGAATTGAGCTGCCTGTGTAAACTCTGCTAAATTATACCCTATTCCCAATATAGTGCACTACTTTGGGGCCCTGGTCTAAAGTAGTGCACTTGAGGGTGTAGAGTGCTTTTTTAGGACTCACTAATGGTCTTCCCAACAGTCCTTCATGGTGAGGCCTCCTGTCCTTCATCACCACAAAGATAATGATAACAGAAGAAGAAAGGAGACCATTCAAGAAAGTATCAACGATGCTGATTATTGGTTATTATAAACTGGGTGGATTCGAGCCCTGAATGCTGATTGGCTGAAAGCCGAGGTATATCAGACCGTATACCACACCCCCTCGGGCCTTACTGTTTTATTGTCTATTGCCAGGTGCGAGGGTGATCATGGCGTGCAGGGATGTGGAGAAGGGCGAGGCGGCCGCAGCATCTATACGACGCATCTACTCTAAGGCAAACGTAGAGGTCCGAGAGCTAGACCTGGCTGACACCAGCTCCATACGGGCCTTTGCTCAACACTTCCTCCGAGGTGAGCCTACTAACTCCATTTACGCATCCCAATTCGCACCCTATTCCCTATGTAGTGCACTACTTTAGACCAGAGCCCTATTCCCTATGTAGTGCACTACTTCAGACCAGAGCACTATTCCCTATATAGTGCACTACTTTAGACCAGAGCCCTATTCCCTATGTAGTGCACTACTTTAGACCAGAGCCCTATTCCCTATGTAGTGCACTACTTTAGACCAGAGCCCTATTCCCTATGTAGTGCACTACTTTAGACCAGAGCCCTATTCCCTATGTAGTGCACTACTTTAGACCAGAGCCCTATTCCCTATGTAGTGCACTACTTTAGACCAGAGCCCTATTCCCTATGTAGTGCACTACTTTAGACCAGAGCCCTATTCCCTATGTAGTGCACTACTTTAGACCAGAGCCCTATTCCCTATGTAGTGCACTACTTCAGACCAGAGCCCTATTCCCCTATATAGTGCACTACTTTAGACCAGAGCCCTATTCCCTATGTAGTGCACTACTTTAGACCAGAGCCCTATTCCCATATATAGTGCACTACTTTAGACCAGAGCCCTATTCCCTATGTAGTGCACTACTTTAGACCAGAGCCCTATTCCCTATGTAGTGCACTACTTTAGACCAGAGCCCTATTCCCTATGTAGTGCACTACTTCAGACCAGAGCCCTATTCCCCTATATAGTGCACTACTTTAGACCAGAGCTCTATTCCCTATGTAGTGCACTACTTTAGACCAGAGCCCTATTCCCCTATATAGTGCACTACTTTAGACCAGAGCCCTATTCCCTATGTAGTGCACTACTTTAGACCAGAACCCTATTCCCTATATAGTGCACTACTTTAGACCAGAGCCCTATTCCCTATATAGTGCACTACTTCAGACCAGAGCCCTATTTCCTATATAGTGCACTACTTTAGACCAGAGCCCTATTCCCTATATAGTGCACTACTTCAGACCAGAGCCCTATTCCCTATGTAGTGCACTACTTTAGACCAGGGTCCTATTCCCTATGTAGTTCACTAATTTTGTGCAATTTGGGACACAGTCCTCCCCGTAACCTTTACAGTATATTACAGTGTTTATTCTGGTGTTATTACAGTTTATTACACTATTTATTCTGGCGTTATTACAGTTTATTACAGTATTTATTCTGGTGTTATTACAGTATTTATTCTGGTGTTATTACAGTTTATTACAGTATTTATTCTGGCGTTATTACAGTTTATTACAATATTTATTCTGGCGTTATTACAGTTTATTACAGTATTTATTCTGGTGTTATTACAGTATTTATTCTGGTGTTATTACAGTTTATTACAGTATTTATTCTGGTGTTATTACAGTATTTATTCTGGTGTTATTACAGTTTATTATAGTATTTATTCTGGCGTTATTACAGTATTTATTCTGGCGTTATTACAGTATTTATTCTGGCGTTATTACAGTTTATTACAGTATTTATTCTGGTGTTATTATAGTATTTATTCTGGCGTTATTAGTTTATTGCAGTATTTATTCTGGTGTTATTACAGTTTATTACATTATTTATTCTGGTATTATTACAGTATTTATTCTGGTGTTATTACAGTATTTATTCTGGTGTTATTACAGTATTTATTCTGGTGTTATTACAGTTTATTACAGTATTTATTCTGGTGTTATTACAGTATTTATTCTGGTGTTATTACAGTTTATTACAGTATTTATTCTGGTGTTATTACAGTATTTATTCTGGTGTTATTACAGTTTATTACAGTATTTATTCTGGTGTTATTACAGTATTTATTCTGGTGTTATTACAGTTTATTACAGTATTTATTCTGGTGTTATTACAGTATTTATTCTGGTGTTATTACAGTTTATTACAGTATTTATTCTGGCGTTATTACAGTTTATTACAGTATTTATTCTGGTGTTACAGTTTATTACAGTATTTATTCTGGTGTTATTACAGTATTTATTCTGGCGTTATTACAGTATTTATTCTGGCGTTATTACAGTATTTATTCTGGCGTTATTACAGTATTTATTCTGCCGTTATTACAGTATATTTCAAGGCAAGCACTAATATTATAATGTGTTTACTCTGTAAAGCAAAGTATAATATTGACTCTGTATCTGACCCCTACAGAGGTCAACCACCTCCACATCCTGATCAACAATGCTGGGGTCATGATGTGTCCCTACATGAAGACCAAGGACGGTTTCGAGATGCAGCTGGGGGTCAACCACCTGGGTGAGACAGAGACTTTTAACAGACTCACTTCTAGGGTTCTATGTCAATTTGTCTTTCTACAAACACCAGCAATCTAAGGCCTGATCACGTAACACGGCGAAATGGCATGCTTGTTTCACTCGCATTCCAGACCATGACATTTTACCAAGTATAGCCTATTTTAACACCCTGAAAAGCCCACTTCAAGTTTGTAAACTGTATGTTGACACAGCTGGGTAAATGTCCGATTGGAGACCAGGCAAGCAGCGAAGAAACTAGAGACAGATCGGCCTGCTACCAAACATATTATGACCGGACTTTCTGAAAACCAAGGTGACCTGGACCACAGACTGATGGGTGTGGACATAACATGCAGTCTGTAGTACCTCATGAAAGTCATGGGTGTTGCCCTGCTTGGTAACTGGTTCTCTGCAACAGCACAGATGCGAGTTCTCTGCTTGGTAATCAGGAGGCTCCTCTGAACAGGGTCCATGAGTTCTCTGCTTGGTGGCCATTCTCTGCTTGGTAATCCCCAGTTCTCTGGTGGATTCTCTGCTTGGTAATCAACGTAGTTCTCTGCTTGGTAATCGTGCCAGTTCTCTGCTTGGTAATCCAACGTGCCAGTTCTCTGCTTGGTAATCCAACGTGCCAGTTCTCTGCTTGGTAATCCAACGTGTTCTCTGTAGTTGGTCTATCCTAATCTGCAGTTCTCTGCTTGGTAATGATTTTTTGAATCAACGTGCCAGTTCTCTGTGCCAGTTCTCTGCTTGGTAATCCAACGTGCCAGTTCTCTGCTTGGTAATCCAACGTGCCAGTTCTCTGCTTGGTAATCCAACGTGCCAGTTCTCTGCTTGGTAATCCAGTTCTCTGCTTGGTAATCGTGCCAGTTCTCTGCTTGGTAATCCAACGTGCCAGTTCTCTGCTTGGTAATCCAACGTGCCAGTTCTCTGCTTGGTAATCCAGTTCTCTGCTTGGTAATCCAACGTGCCAGTTCTCTGCTTGGTAATCCAACGTGCCAGTTCTCTGCTTGGTAATCCAACGTGCCAGTTCTCTGCTTGGTAATCCAACGTGCCAGTTCTCTGCTTGGTAATCCAACGTGCCAGTTCTCTGCTTGGTAATCCAACGTGCCAGTTCTCTGCTTGGTAATCCAACGTGCCAGTTCTCTGCTTGGTAATCCAACGTGCCAGTTCTCTGCTTGGTAATCCAACGTGCCAGTTCTCTGCTTGGTAATCCAACGTGCCAGTTCTCTGCTTGTTCTCTGCTTGGTAATCCAACGTGCCAGTTCTCTGCTTGGTAATCCAACGTGCCAGTTCTCTGCTTGGTAATCCAACGTGCCAGTTCTCTGCTTGGTAATCCAACGTGCCAGTTCTCTGCTTGGTAATCCAACGTGCCAGTTCTCTGCTTGGAGACAGCTGGACCTTATTTGTGTTCTCCCCATAACACACAAAATAATCTGCTCGGTTTGACAAACTGTTCTTGTTGCAGCAACATAGGTACTTAATGCCCTAACCCGGCAAAGTGCATGCAACTCTGGACTCTCCTGTGAGGAGTGGGTAGGCGGTTGAAATACCGCTAAGATTAAAAGATGGTTAGCATGTGATGATGAAAGCACCTTAGGTAAGAAGTTTGGCCCAAGCACTGCTTTAGATCCACTCTTCTGCTAAAGTGAGGCATGATGGGTAGATAGCGCATGTAATTCTCCAACACGTTTGGCTGAAACCATGGCCAGTAGAAAGGCAGTCTTGGCTAAGAGCTCCCATAGCTAAAGTCAAGACAGGCTCATAAGATAAGATCGTAGGACAACATCTAACTCCCATGAAACTGAGACCCCCCCATGGCCTGCCAACCGGTCCGAACGTGACACGTGCACAACCAGTCAGCAAGTCTGAAACCCCCGCAGCCCCCAGCCCCGACCAACACGCTAATGCGGTAGCCTTCACCGTCACTCAAGCACCACACTTCCTGAGATGGTCCACATACGGACTCCAAATTCTGTCAAAGAAGTCTGTTTTTTGTTTCTTTATACTATATAGAATCTATGTAGATGGGGTCTTCCCTACAGCCGGGAGCTCCCGGGGGAGGGTCAAAATTACAGAAATTGGCTGAAGGACAATTTTGGGGGCAACCCTGCAGCTACAGGACAGTTTTGATTGGCAGCATTTTGAAGTGCTGGAAGATGACTATTCAGGCACGTTATGTAGGCACTAGAAAATAGATTGAGTAGAACTCGCAGTTTTGTTGCGCTGGTTATACTTCTTCAATTGCATGCTTTTCCAGGAGCCAGGATATTTCTGAACAGGGTGTTTTTTGCTTTTGAGTAGGGTTGTGAGCTGTTGTTTTCAAAACACCCCTGAAGTGTTGGTGTCACTGACAAAATTGTAGTGCGTAGCCTTGTGTTAGAGTGCGTAGCCTTGACGGTTTGTTACACATATGGAGAGGGAGGGGTAGGTAAAAGAGAGGGAGAGACCGAGAGACAACACTTGGATACATTTGGAGGCTACGCTCATGGAAATATTAATGCTTACCACCGCTCATTCTGTTTAGAAATGCAATCTATACTTACACGTAGCTGTCTTTCTCTGTTGAACTCGATGGGTCCTATTGTGAAGTTGTCGAGGGATGTAAGGTTTGTCCACCAGACTTCACAATGTCCTTTGTAGAGCTTTTCTGGTAGTGGAGTGGTTGTTAGAATAGATACTTCAGATGTACCAACTGTTGTCTGTGGGGATTTTTCTTCCTACCTTGTGTCATTAGTCAAAGTTCTATGACCTATTTTACATGCACAACTGCAGACTGTGAATGTTTCTGGTCTCCAAGGTGACGTTATCTTCTCTTCTAGTGTTGAGGTTGAGAGCTTCAGAGAAACTCACTATTTCAACGTGTAGACTATCGTCTCACGTCTTTTGGTATCAATGGTTGATTATTCAGGGTTCAACCATTTTATACGCCAGTTGTAACCCGGCAATGTACGGGTCTCACCATTTTCATGGTGAGAGGTGTAGCCACCGCTCCATGCTGTCTGGTCTTGTAGTTTTAACCATTTGTAACGTTCAGTTCGCGCTGTACTTTGGCTGTCCTGTATGTTAATTGTTAGTGAGTCCTTTTAAGCACCCTGGCAAAAGGGGGCGTTCCGTCATGCTGACGTGAACTCTGAGCTCACTTGGGCATGACTCCTGACTAGTTTATATGAAAAACAATTATCTAATTAGAAAACTAAAATCACAGTTCTATCTTTTTTTTTAAATACTCTCATACGTGATAATTTACTTTATACAACACTTAGATGTAAACTTGACAGAATGCGTGTCCTTCCTAAGTTAGTTACTTTGTCATACCATCCTTAATGACATCACAAAATAATAAACAATGACAGGATTATTCTTTACATCCCCCCAAACCATTCTTAACATTCCTGTCTTATGAATATTGTTGGCGGCAAGAGTCTCTCTGTAACAAAGAGATTTCAGTCTTCCAATACTGCAGGGCAAGGAAGAGAAAGTTCTCGTAAAATTTCTGTCCCAGCCCCCCACCCTGTTGTCTTGGCTGTGTGCTTAGGGTCTTTGTCCTGTTTGGAAGATGAACCGCCCCAGTCTGAGGTCCTGAGTGCGCTGGAGCAGGTTTTCATCAAGGATCTTTCTGTACTTTGCGCCATGCATCTTTTCCTCGGTCCTGACTAGTCTCTCTGCCGCTGGAAACATCCCCAAAGCATGATGCTGTCACCACCATGCTTCACCGTAGGGATGGTGCCAGGTTTCCCCAAAGCATGATGCTGTCACCACCATGCTTCACCGTAGGGATGCTATTGGCCAGGTGATGAGCGATGCAAGGTTTCCTCCAGACGTGACGCTTGAAATGATGGACAAAGAGTTCAATCTTGGTTTCATCAGACCAGAGAATCTTGTTTTTGTCATGATCAGAGTCCTTTTAGGTGCCTTTTGGTAAACTCCAAGCAGGCTGTCATGTGGCTTTTCCTGAGAAGTGGCTTCTGTCTGGCCACTCTACCATAAAGGCCTGATTTGGTGGAGTGCTGCGGAGATGTTTGTTCTTCTGGAAGGTTCTCCACAGAGGGAACTCAGGAGCTCTGTCAGCGTAACCATTGGGTTTTTGGTCACATCCCTGACCAAGGCCCTTCTCCCCAATTGCTCAGTTTGACCGGGCGGCCAGCTCTAGGAAGTCTTAGTGGTTCCAAACTTCTTCCATTTAAGAATGATGGAGGCCACTGTGTTCTTGGGGTCCTTCAATGCTACAGAAATGTTTTGCTACCCTTCCCCAGATTTGTGCCTCGACACAATCCTATCTCGGAGCTCTACGGACAATTCCTTCGACCTCATGGCTTGTTTTTTTTCTCTGACATGCACTGTCAACTGTGGGACCTTTATATAGACAGGTCTGTACCTTTCCAAATCATGTCTAATCAAATTGAATGTATGACAGGTGGACTCCAATCAAGTTGTAGAAACATCTCAAGGATGATCAATGGAAACAGGATGCACCTGAGCTCAATTTCAAGTCTCATAGCAAAGGGTCTGAATACTTGTAAATAAGGTATTTCTGTTTTTTATTTGAAATAAATTAGCACATTTTTTCCAAATAACCTGATTCCGCTTTGTCATTATGGGCTATTGTGTGTAGATTTATGGAGGGGGGGGGGAACTATTTAATCAATTTTAGAATAAGGCTGTAACGTAACAAAATGTTGTAGGCCCTCATCTGTGAAGGGCTGTGGCCCTCATCTATGAAGAGCTGTGGCCCTCATCTATGAAGAGCTGTGGCCCTCATCTATGAAGAGCTGTGGCCCTCATCTATGAAGAGCTGTGGCCCTCATCTATGAAGAGCTGTGGCCCTCATCTATGAAGGGCTGTGGCACTTACAGTATCTACTATATGAAGTGGGAGAGGCTATAAGGGCACTCCTGACCTGTAAAACGAGTAAACAACATCTGCCTTAACTAATCCCTAACCTACATTTAAACCAGTTCTGAAATTAAATATTATTTGAATGTCAGGAGTGTCCATATAGCCTTTTGTGTATGAAGAACACGTGGGCAGCTAGCCTTAACAGTACTAACCATGTACAAGTAGTACTTCAATGACATAAGTGTTTCATTCAACATGATCCTAGTATTATTTCCTTTCTGACAAAGCAACAGCATCATATTATTGTTTCTTCCTGGTAGGTCACTTCCTGTTTGCCCTATAACATAAAAACAGTGTTCTATTCAACAACTCCAATAGTTTATTTTCTGATATTAGGATATTATACTCTGATTCTTTGTTGCAGTACAACACGGATTGCATCATGTGTTGTTGTTTACTGTTTCTTCCTGGTAGGTCACTTCCTGTTGACGTACCTCCTGATTGGCCTGCTAAAGCGGAGCGCTCCGGCCCGCATCGTCGTGGTTTCTTCCCTGGCTCATAACTTTGGCTGGATCCGCTTCCATGACCTCCTCAGCCAGGGCAGCTACAACAGCGGCCTCGCATACTGCCAGAGCAAGCTGGCCAACGTCCTGTTTGCTAGGGAGCTGGCCCGCAGACTCAAAGGTAGAGTGGAGGAGGGAGGGGAAGAGAGGGAGGGAGAGGAAGAGAGGGAGGGAGGGGCAGAGGGAGGGGAAGAGGGAGGGAGGGAGGGGAAGAGCGACAGGGAGGGAGGGAGGGGAAGAGCGACAGGGAGGGAGGGAGGGAGGGAGGGAGGGAGGGAGGGAGGGAGGGGAAGAGCGACAGGGAGGAAGGGAGGGGAAGAGCGACAGGGAGGAAGGGAGGGGAAGAGCGACAGGGATGAAGGGAGGGGAAGAGCGACAGGGATGAAGGGAGGGGAAGAGCGACAGGCATGAAGGGAGGGGAAGAGCGACAGGCATGAAGGGAGGGGAAGAGCGACAGGGAGGAAGGGAGGGGAAGAGCGACAGGGAGGGGAAGAGCGACAGGGAGGAAGGGAGGGGAAGAGCGACAGGGAGGAAGGGAGGGGAAGAGCGAGTGGGAGGGAGGGAGGGAGGGGGAGGAGCGAGTGAGAGGGAGGGGGGAGGGAGGGAGGGGAGGAGCGAGTGAGAGGGAGGGAGGGAGGGAGGGGAGGAGCGAGCGAGAGGGAGGGAGGGAGGGAGGGGAAGAGCGAGAGGGAGGGAGGGAAGGGGTTAGAGAGGGAGGGAAGGGGAGAGAGCGGGAGGAAGGAAGGGGGAGAGCGAGGAGGGGAGGGAGGGGAAGAGCGAGAGGGAGGGAGGGAAGGGGTTAGAGAGGGAGGGAAGGGGAGAGAGCGGGAGGAAGGAAGGGGAAGAGCGAGGGGGAGAGCGAGGAGGGGGAGGGAGGGGAAGAGCGAGAGGGAGGGAGGGAAGGGGTTAGAGAGGGAGGGAAGGGGTTAGAGAGGGAGGGAAGCGGAGAGAGCGGGAGGGAGGGAGAGAATTGCAACCTGCCACATGGATTTATTAACACACAAAATAAACTGAGGAATAGTGGCCATGCACATAGATTTTCAATGAGAAAACGACATGAACAGAAAGGCAAAACCATATTTATGAAGGTACATGCTACAGTGCATTTGGAAAGTTTTCCCACATTTTGCAACGTTATAGCCTTATTCTAAAATGGATTAAATAAAACAATGTACACACAATACCCCACATTGACTCAATACCCCACAATGACTCAATACCCCACAATGGCTCAATACCCCACAATACCCCACAATGATGCAATATCCCACATTGATTCAATACCCCACATTGATTCAATACCCCACATTGACTCAATACCCCACAATGGCTCAATACCCCACAATGACTCAATACCCCACAATGACTCACTTTCGTCCGAGATGGCATAGCAGTTCAGACGTCTTTTGTCCTCGTCTTGTCGTGTCCTGTATATATATATATTTACAACTTTTTTTTCACATACATTTTATTTTTATTTTCCATCAACTCATCTTCAATACAATCTCCTGCAACCTGCCTCACCAATTGATATGCATAAATACGTATTATTTACCTCAAATCTGCAATCAAATCTGCAATCCTCCAAGAAGCTAGCCAGAAGCTAGCCAGAAACTCCAAGAAGCTAGCCAGAAGCTAATCAGAAGCTAGTTAGCTTCTTTACTGGCAACTCGTTCGTATTCAGCTAACCACGGTTTGTGGTCATCAGCTATCCTTTAACTCGAAAATCTATCGCCAGTTTTGTACGGCGCAGCGGCTCGGAACGGAACATACCGGACCGATTTTTTTCTCCATGTCCCTGGATTTCAACTGCTCTCTGGACATTCATTCCCGGATCTCACAGCTAGCTGGCTGCTATCCGTGTGTCTATCTGCTTTCGTCGATTCCGGAGCAAACATCAATTACTCCGGAGCTAGCGAGCTCCGTCAACCACTCCTGAGCTCCGTCAATCACTCCTGGGCTGCAGTCACCTATCCGGACCCGTTTTACTGCCTACACGGAGCCCCTCCGGGCCTTCACAACTGGACTGCCGACGTTATCTACCCGAAGGAGATCCGGCTGGCTCCTCCGTCGCGACGTTACCTGAATGCCCATCTGCGGCCTGCTAACCGTTAGCTGTCTTACCGGATGCTCTCAGAATAGACAATCGGACAATTTATTTATTTTTATTATTAACATGTTTCTTCTTGGGCCTCTATAACTATATCTATTGTTTTTATTTTTTTGTTGTTGTGTGATTTGGACTAATCCCTCTACAACACGGAACTCCACTAATCTACTGACGGAACGCAAGAGGTGGCTAACAACAGACCTCCATCCTATGCTAGCTTGCTACCGATGTCCTGGCTAGCTGTCTAAATCGCCGTGACCCCAAACCAACCTCTCCACTCCCTGGACCCTTTTGATCACTCGACTAAGGATGCCTCTCCTTAATGTCAATATGTCTTGTCCATTGCTGTTCTGGTTAGTGTTTATTGGCTTATTTCACTGTAGAGCCTCTAGTCCTGCTCACTATACCTTATCCAACTTATTAGTTCCACCACCCACACATGCAATGACATCTCCTGGTTTCAATGATGTTTCTAGAGACAATATCTCTCTCTTCATCACTCAATACCTAGGTTTACCTCCACTGTACTCACATCCTACCATACCTTTGTCTGTACATTATACCTTGATGCTATTTTATCGCCCCCAGAAACCTCCTTTTACTCTCTGTTCCAGACGTTCTAGACGACCAATTCTTATTGCTTTTAGCCGTACCCTTATTCTTCTCCTCCTATGTTCCTCTGGCGATGTAGAGGTGAATCCAGGCCCTGCAGTGCCTAGCTCCACTCCTATTCCCCAGGCGCTCTCTTTTGATGACTTCTGTAACCGTAATAGCCTTGGTTTCATGCATGTTAACATTAGAAGCCTCCTCCCTAAGTTTGTTCTTTTCACTGCTTTAGCACACTCTGCCAACCCGGATGTTCTAGCTGTGTCTGAATCCTGGCTTAGGAAGACCACCAAAATTCAGAAATTTTAATTCCAAACTACAACATTTTCAGACAAGATAGAACTGCCAAAGGGGGCGGTGTTGCAATCTACTGCAAAGATAGCCTGCAGAGTTCTGTCCTACTATCCAGGTCTGTACCCAAACTATTTGAACTTCTACTTTTAAAAATCCACCTCTCTAAAAACAAGTCTCTCACCGTTGCCGCCTGCTATAGACCACCCTCTGCTCCCAGCTGTGCTCTGGACACCATATGTGAACTGATTGCCCCCCATCTATCTTCAGAGCTCGTGCTGCTAGGCGACCTAAACTGGAACATGCTTAACACCCCAGCCATCCTACAATCTAAACTTGATGCCCTCAATCTCACACAAATTATCAATGAACCTACCAGGTACCCCCAAAGCCTTAAACACGGGCACCCTCATAGATATCATCCTAACCAACTTCCCCTCTAAATACACCTCTGCTGTCTTCAACCAAGATCTCAGCTATCACTGCCTCATTGCCTGCATCCGTAATGGGTCAGCGGTCAAACGACCTCCACTCATCACTGTAAAACGCTCCCTGAAACACTTCAGCGAGCAGGCCTTTCTAATCGACCTGGCCGGGGTGTCCTGGAAGGATATTGATCTCATCCCGTCAGTAGAGGATGCCTGGATATTTTTAAAAATGCCTTCCTAACAATCTTAAATAAACATGCCCCATTCAAGAAAATTAGAACCAGGAACAGATATAGCCCTTGGTTCTCCCCAGACCTGACTGCCCTTAACCAACACAAAAACATCCTATGGCGTTCTGCATTAGCATCGAACAGCCCCGTGATATGCAGCTGTTCAGGGAAGCTAGAAACCGTTATACACAGGCAGTTAGAAAAGCCAAGGCTAACTTTTTCAAGCAGAAATTTGCTTCCTGCAACACTAACTCAAAAAGTTCTGGGACACTGTAAAGTCCATGGAGAATAAGAACACCTCCTCCCAGCTGCCCACTGCACTGAAGATAGGAAACACTGTCACCACTGATAAATCCACCATAATTGAGAATTTCAATAAGCATTTTTCTACGGCTGGCCATGCTTTCCACCTGGCAACTCCTACCCCGGTCAACAGCACTGCACCCCCAACAGCAACTCGCCCAAGCCTTCCCCATTTCTCCTTCTCCCAAATCCATTCAGCTGAAGTTCTGAAAGAGCTGAAAAATCTGGACCCCTACAAATCAGCCGGGCTAGACAATCTGGACCCTTTCTTTCTAAAATTATCTGCCGAAATTGTTGCCACCCCTATTACTAGCCTGTTCAACCTCTCTTTCGTGTCATCTGAGATTCCCAAAGATTGGAAAGCAGCTGCGGTCATCCCCCTCTTCAAAGGGGGGACACTCTGACCCAAACTGCTACAGACCTATATCTATCCTACCATGCCTTTCTAAGGTCTTCGAAAGCCAAGTCAACAAACAGATTACCGACCATTTCGAATCTCACCATACCTTCTCTGCTATGCAATCTGGTTTCAGAGCTGGTCATGGGTGCACCTCAGCCACGCTCAAGGTCCTAAACGATATCTTAACCGCCATCGATAAGAAACATTACTGTGCAGCCGTATTCATTGATCTGGCCAAGGCTTTCGACTCTGTCAACCACCACATCCTCATCGGCAGACTCGACAGCCTTGGTTTCTCAAATGATTGCCTCGCCTGGTTCACCAACTACTTCTCTGATAGAGTTCAGTGTGTCAAATCGGAGGGTCTGCTGTCCGGACCTCTGGCAGTCTCTATGGGGTGCCACAGGGTTCAATTCTTGGACCGACTCTCTTCTCTGTATACATCAATGAGGTCGCTCTTGCTGCTGGTGAGTCTCTGATCCACCTCTACGCAGACGACACCATTCTGTATACTTCCGGCCCTTCTTTGGACACTGTGTTAACAACCCTCCAGGCAAGCTTCAATGCCATACAACTCTCCTTCCGTGGCCTCCAATTGCTCTTAAATACAAGTAAAACTAAATGCATCCTCTTCAACCGATCGCTACCTGCACCTACCCGCCTGTCCAACATCACTACTCTGGACGGCTCTGACTTAGAATACGTGGACAACTACAAATACTTAGGTGTCTGGTTAGACTGTAAACTCTCCTTCCAGACCCATATCAAACATCTCCAATCCAAAGTTAAATCTAGAATTGGCTTCCTATTTCGCAACAAAGCATCCTTCACTCATGCTGCCAAACATACCCTTGTAAAATTGACCATCCTACCAATCCTCGACTTTGGCGATGTCATTTACAAAATAGCCTCCAATACCCTACTCAACAAATTGGATGCAGTCTATCACAGTGCTATCCGTTTTGTCACCAAAGCCCCATATACTACCCACCATTGCGACCTGTACGCTCTCGTTGGCTGGCCCTCGCTTCATACTCGTCGCCAAACCCACTGGCTCCATGTCATCTACAAGACCCTGCTAGGTAAAGTCCCCCTTATCTCAGCTCGCTGGTCACCATAGCATCTCCCACCTGTAGCACACGCTCCAGCAGGTATATCTCTCTAGTCACCCCCAAAACCAATTCTTTCTTTGGCCGCCTCTCCTTCCAGTTCTCTGCTGCCAATGACTGGAACGAACTACAAAAATCTCTTAAATTGGAAACACTTATCTCCCTCACTAGCTTTAAGCACCAACTGTCAGAGCATCTTACAGATTACTGCACCTGTACATAGCCCACCTATAATTTAGCCCAAACAACTACCTCTTTCCCAACTGTATTTAATTTATTTATTTATTTTGCTCCTTTGCACCCCATTATTTTTATTTCTACTTTGCACATTCTTCCATTGCAATACTACCATTCCAGTGTTTTACTTGCTATATTGTATTTAGTTTGCCACCATGGCCTTTTTTGCCTTTACCTCCCTTCTCACCTCATTTGCTCACATTGTATATAGACTTGTTTTTTTTTACTGTATTATTGACTGTATGTTTGTTTTACTCCATGTGTAACTCTGTGTCGTTGTATGTGTCGAACTGCTTTGCTTTATCTTGGCCAGGTCGCAATTGTAAATGAGAACTTGTTCTCAACTTGCTTACCTGGTTAAATAAAGGTAAAATAAAATAAATAAAAAATAAAATAAAAATATCCCACAATGGCTCAATACCCCACAATGGCTCAATACCCCACAATGGCTCAATACCCCACAATGGCTCAATACCCCACAATGGCTCAATACCCCACATTGACTCAATACCCCACATTGACTCAATACCCCACAATGACTCAATACCCCACAATGGCTCAATACCCCACAATACCCCACAATGATGCAATATCCCACATTGATTCAATACCCCACATTGATTCAATACCCCACATTGACTCAATACCCCACAATGACTCAATACCCCACAATGGCTCAATACCTCACAATGGCTCAATACCCCACAATGGCTCAATACCCCACAATGACTCAATACCCCACAATATCCCACAATGGCTCAATACCCCACAATGGCTCAATACCCCACAATGACTCAATACCCCACAATATCCCACAATGGCTCAATACCCCACAATGGCTCAATACCCCACAATGACTCAATACCCCACAATATCCCACAATGGCTCAAAACCCCACAATACCCCACAATGACACAATACCCCACATTGACAAAATGAAAACAGGTTTTTATAAAAACAAAAATACCTTATTTACACAAGTATTCAGACCCTTCGCTATGAGACTCGAGATTTGAGCTCAGGTGCATCCTGTTTCCATTGATCATCCTTGAGATATTTCTACAACTTGATTGGAGTCCACCTGTGGTAAATTCAATTGATTGGACATGATTTGGAAAGGCACACACCTGTCTATATAAGGTCCCACAGTTGACAGTGAAGGGTACCAAAACATTTCTGCAGATGGTAGAGTGGCCAGACGGAAGCCAATCCTCAGTTAAAGGCTGATGAAACAAAGAATGAACTCTTTGGCCTGAATGCCAAGCATCACATCTGGAAGAAACCTGTCACCATCCCTACGGTGAAGCATGGTGGTGGCAGCATCATGCTGTGGGGATGTTTTTCTGCGGAAGGGACTGGGAGACTAGTCAGGATCGAGGGAAAGATGAAAGGAGCAAAGTAGAGAGAGATCCTTGATGAAAACTTGTATCAGAGCGCTCAAGATTTCACCTTCCAACAGGACAACAACCTTAAGCTCACAGCCAAGACAACGCAGGAGTGGCTTCGGGACAAGTCTCTGAATGTCCTTAAGTGGCCCAGCCAGAGCCCGTTCTTGAACCCGATCAAACATCTCTGGAGAGACCTGAAAATAGCTGTGCATCAACGCTCCCCACCCAACCTGACAGAGCTTGAGAGGGTCTGCAGAGAAGAATGGGAGAAACTCCCCAAATACAGGTGTGCCAAGCTTGTAGCATCACACCCAAGAAGACTCTAAGCTGTAATCGCTGCCAAAGATGCTTCAACAAGGTACTGAGTAAAGGGTTTGAATACTTATGTAAATGTTATATTTATTTTTTTTAAATGCATTTGCAGAAATGTCTAAACCTGTTTTTGCTTTGTCATTATGGGAAATTGTTGGGGGGGGGCAGCCAATCGGAATGAGTTTTTCCCCACAAAAAAGGCTTTATTACAGACATAAATACTCCTCGGTTTCATCAGCTGTCCTGGTGGCTGGTCTCAGACGATCCCACATGTGAAGAAGCCGGATATGATGGTCCTGGGCTGGCGTGGTTACACGTGGTCTGCGGTCGTGAGTCCGGTTGGACGTACTGCCAAATTCTCTAAAACAACGTTAATTTCGCTAATGTTTAAATTCTCTGGCAACGGCTGCAGTCAAGCTCCCTCAACTTGAGACATCTGTGGCATTGTGGCACAAAACGGCACATTTTAAAGTGGCCTTTTATTGTCCCCAGCACAAGGTGCACCTGTGTAATGATCATGCTGTTGAGTCATATTCTTTATATGCCACACCTGTCAGGTGGCTGGACTTTCTTGGCAAAGGATAAATGCTCACTAACAGGGACGTGAACACATTTGTGCACAAAATTTGAGCGAAATATGTTTTTTTGTGCGTACGGAACATTTTCTGGGGTCTTTTATTTCAGCTCATGCGACCAACACTTTTTTTTTACATTTCTCATTTTTATATTTTTGTTCAGTTACCAATGTGTCTCAGGGGTTTGGGGATCAAGCAAAAAGCCTGACAATAGCATGGTAACTGAATCCTCTCTTCTTCCCTCTCTCCAGGTTCCAGTGTGACGGTGAACTCTGTCCACCCGGGGTCGGTGTGTTCAGACCTGGTACGCCACTCCACCATCATGTCTCTGCTGTTCTCTCTGTTCTCCTTGTTCCTGAAGAGCCCTCGGGACGGGGCCCAGACATCCATCTACTGCGCCGTGGCAGAGGAGCTGCACTCTCTCACCGGGAAACACTTCAGGTGAGATTACAGTATGACCTTCTGACCCCTCGACCCTCTGTGTTTTAGATGGAACTGGGATTCCAATGGCTCAGTGGGTTATAGTGCTGAGTGATTTTAGTGCTTTTTGGGATCGTTTCGGTTTGATCTATGAAAAAAATCATCACTGTTTTCAGTTTTGGATAATAAAAAAAAAGTATTTTGCCTTATGTGGGTTGACTGCTGTGACACAGAATAAAACAATGAATAGTTCCATGATGGTAGTGACTGCCCATTTACTGTTTAGCACTTATTATTATTATTATTTATTAACCATCATTTACTCTAATAATATTATTTCAGATGTTTTATTTGATGACTTAATTATTTAATTCCAAGTTGTCATCATCTCTATAGAGCTGCTGTCTGACAACAACAAAAAAAAATCACAATTTTAGTAGTTCTTCAAAGTAAATAAGGCATCGTTTTATGACTGCTGAATACCAACTATCAATCACTTAGATCGTGTATTTTCAGGTAGCGATACCTCAAAGCAACTGCTCTCTATCCCTCTTAATAGCGAGTTCTTCTGTCTCTCTCAGTTTCTGTGCTCCCCGCATAGACCAGACAAGTAGACGAGCAATGGGTTATGGTTATTGTAGTTAGCTACGCCCAGAAAATGTGGTTAATTATGTAGAATAATGGCCTGTTGGAAACTACATTGCGCATTTCAGGCGTGATCTGATTCATCTCTAGAGAAACTGTGCATTGAGCTCACAGAAAAAACCCTAACGAAATGGAATCCAAATACTTGAATCGATGGCGTTGGCCAAGTAGTTGTTTAAAAAACGAAAAATAACACATTTCAGATAATCGCTCAGCACTAGGTGTTGTGGGTTAGAACAAGGTGCTGAGGATTGTGGGTTAGAACAAGGTGCTGAGGGTTGTGGGTTAGAACAAGGTGCTGAGGATTGTGGGTTAGAACAAGGTGCTGAGGATTGTGGGTTAGAACAAGGTGCTGAGGGTTGTGGGTTAGAACAAGGTGCTGAGGGTTGTGGGTTAGAACAAGGTGCTGAGGGTTGTGGGTTAGAACAAGGTGCTGAGGGTTGTGGGTTAGAACAAGGTGCTGAGGATTGTGGGTTAGAACAAGGTGCTGAGGGTTGTGGGTTAGAACAAGGTGCTGGTGCTGAGGATTGTGGGTTAGAACAAGGTGCTGAGGATTGTGGGTTAGAACAAGGTGCTGAGGGTTGTGGGTTAGAACAAGGTGCTGAGGGTTGTGGGTTAGAACAAGGTGCTGAGGGTTGTGGGTTAGAACAAGGTGCTGAGGGTTGTGGGTTAGAACAAGGTGCTGAGGATTGTGGGTTAGAACAAGGTGCTGAGGATTGTGGGTTAGAACAAGGTGCTGAGGATTGTGGGTTAGAACAAGGTGCTGAGGATTGTGGGTTAGAACAAGGTGCTGAGGATTGTGGGTTAGAACAAGGTGCTGAGGATTGTGGGTTAGAACAAGGTGCTGAGGGTTGTGGGTTAGAACAAGGTGCTGAGGGTTGTGGGTTAGAACAAGGTGCTGAGGATTGTGGGTTAGAACAAGGTGCTGAGGATTGTGGGTTAGAACAAGGTGCTGAGGGTTGTGGGTTAGAACAAGGTGCTGAGGGTTGTGGGTTAGAACAAGGTGCTGAGGGTTGTGGGTTAGAACAAGGTGCTGAGGATTGTGGGTTAGAACAAGGTGCTGAGGATTGTGGGTTAGAACAAGGTGCTGAGGTGCTGAACAAGGTGCTGAGGATGTGGGTTAGAACAAGGTGCTGAGGGTTGTGGGTTAGAACAAGGTGCTGAGGGTTGTGGGTTAGAACAAGGTGCTGAGGGTTGTGGGTTAGAACAAGGTGCTGAGGGTTGTGGGTTAGAACAAGGTGCTGAGGGTTGTGGGTTAGAACAAGGTGCTGAGGGTTGTTTAGAACAAGGTGCTGAGGTTAGAACAAGGTGCTGAGGGTTGTGGGTTAG
The DNA here is from genome assembly GCF_034236695.1 of Oncorhynchus nerka. NCBI lineage: Eukaryota > Metazoa > Chordata > Actinopteri > Salmoniformes > Salmonidae > Oncorhynchus > Oncorhynchus nerka. Next base: position 81,507,864 of record NC_088413.1, on the reverse strand, counting down.
AACAAGGTGCTGAGGGTTGTGGGTTAGAACAAGGTGCTGAGGATTGTGGGTTAGAACAAGGTGCTGAGGATTGGGGGTTAGAACAAGGTGCTGAGGATTGTGGGTTAGAACAAGGTGCTGAGGATTGTGGGTTAGAACAAGGTGCTGAGGGTTGTGGGTTAGAACAAGGTGCTGAGGGTTGTGGGTTAGAACAAGGTGCTGAGGATTGTGGGTTAGAACAAGGTGCTGAGGATTGGGGGTTAGAACAAGGTGCTGAGGGTTGGGGGTTAGAACAAAGTGCTGAGGATTGGTGGTTAGAACAAAGTGCTGAGGATTGTGGGTTAGAACAAGGTGCTGAGGGTTGTGGGTTAGAACAAGGTGCTGAGGATTGTGGGTTAGAACAAGGTGCTGAGGATTGTGGGTTAGAACAAGGTGCTGAGGATTGTGGGTTAGAACAAGGTGCTGAGGATTGTGGGTTAGAACAAGGTGCTGAGGGTTGTGGGTTAGAACAAGGTGCTGAGGGTTGTGGGTTAGAACAAGGTGCTGAGGGTTGTGGGTTAGAACAAGGTGCTGAGGATTGTGGGTTAGAACAAGGTGCTGAGGATTGTGGGTTAGAACAAGGTGCTGAGGGTTGTGGGTTAGAACAAGGTGCTGAGGGTTGTGGGTTAGAACAAGGTGCTGAGGATTGTGGGTTAGAACAAGGTGCTGAGGGTTGTGGGTTAGAACAAGGTGCTGAGGATTGTGGGTTAGAACAAGGTGCTGAGGATTGTGGGTTAGAACAAGGTGCTGAGGATTGTGGGTTAGAACAAGGTGCTGAGGATTGTGGGTTAGAACAAGGTGCTGAGGATTGTGGGTTAGAACAAGGTGCTGAGGGTTGTGGGTTAGAACAAGGTGCTGAGGGTTGTGGGTTAGAACAAGGTGCTGAGGGTTGTGGGTTAGAACAAGGTGCTGAGGATTGTGGGTTAGAACAAGGTGCTGAGGATTGGGGTTAGAACAAGGTGCTGAGGGTTGTGGGTTAGAACAAGGTGCTGAGGGTTGTGGGTTAGAACAAGGTGCTGAGGATTGTGGGTTAGAACAAGGTGCTGAGGATTGTGGGTTAGAACAAGGTGCTGAGGGTTGTGGGTTAGAACAAGGTGCTGAGGGTTGTGGGTTAGAACAAGGTGCTGAGGATTGGGGGTTAGAACAAGGTGCTGAGGATTGTGGGTTAGAACAAGGTGCTGAGGGTTGGGGGTTAGAACAAAGTGCTGAGGATTGGGGGTTAGAACAAGGTGCTGAGGGTTAGAACAAGGTGCTGATGGTTGTGGGTTAGAACAAGGTGCTGAGGGTTGTGGGTTAGAACAAGGTACTGAGGATTGTGGGTTAGAACAAGGTGCTGGGCGTTAGAACAAGGTGCTGAGGGTTGGGGGTTAGAACAAGGTGATGTGGGTTAGAACAAGGTGCTGTGGGTTAGAACAAGGTGTTGTGGGTTAGAACAAGGTGCTGAGGGTTAGAACAAGGTGCTGAGGGTTAGAACAAGGTGCTGTGGGTTAGAACAAGGTGCTGGGCATTAGAACAAGGTGCTGAGAGTTAGAACAAGGTGCTGAGGGTTAGAACAAGGTGCTGAGGGTTAGAACAAGGTGCTGTGGGTTAGAACAAGGTGCTGTGGGTTAGAACAATGTGCTGAGGGTTAGAACAAGGTGCTGTGGGTTAGAACAATGTGCTGTGGGTTAGAACAAGGTGCTGTGGGTTAGAACAAGGTGCTGAGGGTTAGAACAAGGTGCTGTGGGTTAGAACAAGGTGCTGTGGGTTAGAACAAGGTGCTGTGGGTTAGAACAAGGTGCTGAGGGTTAGAACAAGGTGCTGAGAGTTGTGGGTTAGAACAATGTGCTGTGGGTTAGAACAATGTGCTGTGGGTTAGAACAAGGTGCTGTGGGTTAGAACAAGGTGCTGAGGGTTAGAACAAGGTGCTGTGGGTTAGAACAAGGTGCTGTGGGTTAGAACAAGGTGCTGTGGGTTAGAACAAGGTGCTGAGGGTTAGAACAAGGTGCTGAGGGTTGTGGGTTAGAACAAGGTGCTGTGGGTTAGAACAAGGTGCTGTGGGTTAGAACAAGGTGCTGAGGGTTGTGGGTTAGAACAAGGTGCTGTGGGTTAGAACAAGGTGCTGTGGGTTAGAACAAGGTGCTGAGGGTTAGAACAAGGTACTGTGGGTTAGAACAAGGTACTGAGGGTTGTGGGTTAGAACAAGGTGCTGTGGGTTAGAACAAGGTGCTGTGGGTTAGAACAAGGTGCTGTGGGTTAGAACAAGGTGCTGTGGGTTAGAACAAGGTACTGAGGGTTGTGGGTTAGAACAAGGTGCTGAGGGTTAGAACAAGGTGCTGAGGGTTAGAACAAGGTGCTGAGGGTTAGAACAAGGTGCTGTGGGTTAGAACAAGGTGCTGTGGGTTAGAACAAGGTGCTGAGGGTTAGAACAAGGTGCTGAGGGTTAGAACAAGGTGCTGTGGGTTAGAACAAGGTGCTGTGGGTTAGAACAAGGTGCTGTGGGTTAGAACAATGTGCTGAGGGTTAGAACAAGGTGCTGTGGGTTAGAACAAGGTGCTGTGGGTTAGAACAAGGTGCTGAGGGTTGTGGGTTAGAACAAGGTGCTGAGGGTTAGAACAAGGTGCTGTGGGTTAGAACAAGGTGCTGTGGGTTAGAACAAGGTGCTGTGGGTTAGAACAATGTGCTGAGGGTTAGAACAAGGTGCTGTGGGTTAGAACAAGGTGCTGTGGGTTAGAACAAGGTGCTGAGGGTTGTGGGTTAGAACAAGGTCCCACATCGGCCACGTAATACATACTCTGTCAATTTTGACAGTTCTGTGAGTCACTATGGAGTAAACACCTGCTAGATGACCAAATTATTTATTAAAAATGTTCTACTTTCATTTGATGACAGAATAAATCACAAAGGGAAGCTCTGATCATGCAGATAACTAAAGTCCTCTTCCTCCCGCTCACACTCTCTCTCAGTGACTGTGCCCCGGCCTTCGTGGCACCCCAGGGGAGGAAGGAGGAGACAGCCAAGAAGCTGTGGGACGCCAGCAGTGAGCTCCTGGGCATCGTCTGGGACGACTGATCTGAACCACCCTGTTAACACTATCCACAGCTTGCATCGCCAAGTGCACACTATTCCCTTTATAGTTCACTACTTCTGACCAGAACCCACAACCTTGTTCCCTGTCTCAATTGCTTCCGCATAGGAAAGAGCCGGCTAGTAGACGAAATTAGGGCCCACGGGGCTCTGGTCAAAAGTAGTGAACTATAGATTAGCGCTTACACTATATATAAGGTGCCATAGGTGACGCAACTAGGCTCTCTGTTCTCAAATCATTATCATTTCATGACATTAATTAACCTCAAAACTACAGTTATCCCAACGGGACTTGAGGAATTGGGTAGGAACCATAGAGGTTGAAAGATGCCGTAATGGCACAGAGATGAGTCCTCTATCTCTATGGTAGTAACTGTAAAATGAGTCCTCTATCTATCTCTATGGTCGTAACTGTAAGGTCAAATGCATTACTGTACTGTGAAGGGTCTAGTCAGGGCATAACCAGGTCTAGCCAGGACATAACCAGGTCTAGCCCAGGACATAACCAGGTCTAGCCCAGGACATAACCAGGTCTAGCCAGGACATAACCAGGTCTAGCCAGGGCATAACCAGGTCTAGCCAGGACATAACCAGGTCTAGCCAGGTCTAGCCAGGACATAACCAGGTCTAGTCAGGGCATAACAAGGTCTAGTCAGGGTATATTACAAACCGTTTGTTTTGTATCTTATTATATTACAAACCATGTAGATTCAGCTTTATGTTTGGTTGCTTTTAAGCTTGCCTTTTCTAAACCATTGCAAGCTGTTATTTACCCTCCTGTTTGTTTGTTCCATTGCTTTCCTCCTCAGCATTCACCACCTGTTAAACTGCCAAGATTGTCTTTTTTATACAAATGTGAAACATGCCTTTTTCTACATTTTAGGGTTGGAAGATTCCTGAAATTATGAAGGAACAGAAAGGAAATCTGGGAATCCTCCAACCAGGAATTCTGGAATTTGGGGAAATTTTTCAGAAATGTGCAACCCAACTACATAGCAGTCATGTCAGGAGTTGAATGTTTACATCTACTGTAAATAAAGATTAAATGTGACTAGCTACTATTCCTGATATCGGTTTGTTTAGTAACACAAATACATGTAATGAGGAACGATTCAAATACCTCACACTCTTTAATTACCTCTCTGGCTTCCAACATGGCCACGATAAGACAGACAGTAGCCCTCTGGGCTTCCAACATGGCCACGATAAGACCGACCGTAGCCCTCTGGGCTTCCAACATGGCCACGATAAGACAGACAGTAGCTCTCTGGGCTTCCAACATGGCCACTATAAGACAGACAGTAGCCCTCTGGGCTTCCAACATGGCCATAAGGGTCATTAATCTTGAGTTTTTGGTCGTCAGCCTAAATAAATTCAAAATGGTGCATTTATCCTCAGTGTGCGGAGAGATTACTTTTCATTTAAACATTTCACTCCTTGTAAATGCCAAACAAATGACACGGAAGTACAAGGAGTGAAATGTTAGCCCAAAACGGGTCTGGATTTCAGGCTAGGAAATAGCTCCTTGGGGATAGCTAGTGGCAGGTCAAGCTGATAATCAGTCGACTGTAACACGTCAAAGACAGGCAGACATCTTGAAATCCATTCTTGTGATTTTTTTTTTTTTGAAACACAGATACTCATAGGATTTGATACATCCTCCCTCGTCTTCTTCAACCTCTATGGGATCGGTGTCCCTAAACCGGGACAGTTGTTGCTCAATATGCGATAATGGGACTAGAATGGCGTTGTAAACAACAGCCAATTCCGGGACATAGACATGTTTTATTCGGGCAGAAAGCTTAAATTATTGTTAATCTAACTGCAGTGTCCAGTTTACCGTAGCTATTAAAACATAGTGCACAACAACAAGATACTTTTATCACGGCAGCTGGTTTGATACATTTACCTCTGAAGGTAAATCATGTACTTACATTCAGTAATCTTGCTCTGATTTGTCACTCTGTCGTCCCAGAGATAGGGAGGGTCCCCGGCTGGGATTGAAAATAAATATATAAATAAAATATAAATATAGGGCAAAACACACATCACGACAAGAGAGACCGAAGACAACAAGGCAGCAACACATGACAACACAGCATGGTAGCAACACAACATGACAACAACATGGTAGCAACACAACATGGTACAAACATTATTGGGCACAGACAACAGCACAAAGGGCAAGAAGGTAGAGACAACAATACATCACGCAAAGCAGCCACAACTGTCAGTAAGAGTATCCATGATTGAGTCTTTGAATGAGGAGATTGAGATAGATGTTGTAGCACTTGGTCCCCTTCTTGATTCTGCTCCAGTAGCTCTCCTGTTTCTCCTGCGCCTTGTCCATGGTCAGTCTCACCTTGATTGATAACAGGAATAAATGACAAGTGTGTGCAATTTTGAAGAATATAAAATATATTGTGATGTGTTTAACACATTGTTGGTTACTACATGATTCCATATGTGTTTATTTCATAGTGTTGATGTCTTCACTAATATTCTACAAAGTAGAAAATAGTTTTTTTTTAATTTTTTACTTGAATGAGTGTAACGGTTTTCTAGGTGTGGTGAAGGAGAGTCGGACCAAAACGCTGCGTGTAGATTGCGATCCATGTTTAATAAACAACGTAAACACGAATAAACACAAACACTACAAAACAATAAACGTAACGAAAACCGAAACAGCCTTTACTTGTCAACTAACACAGCGACAGGAACAAAGACACTAAGGACAATCACCCACAAAAAAAAACAACACAAAACAGGCTACCTAAATATGGTTCCCAATCAGAGACAACGACAAACACCTGCCCCTGATTGAGAACCACATCAGGCCAAAACACATAGAAACAGACAAACTAGACATGCAACATAGAATGCCCACCCAGCTCACGTCCTGACCAACACTAAAACAAGGAAAACACATACGAACGATGATCAGACCGTGACAATGAGTAGGTGTGTCCAAACTTTTGACTGGTACTGTATATTCACATAACCAAATAATTAACTAAAACACACAATAAAGGTCTATAGTAGCCTCAACAACACTCTCTGGGGTAGTGCCATGGTGTAGCCGGAGGACAGTTGGTTTCCGTCCTCCCGTTGGTACATTGACTTCAACAGAAAACTTAGGAGACTCATTTTTCTTACTCCCTTCCATAGACTTACACAGTAATTATGATGACTTCCAGTGGACGTCCTCCAACCTATCAGAGCTCTTGCAGCATGAACTGTCGTTAGCTGACGTTAGCTAATATGGTGACAATGATGTAGGCTGTGTGTAGCGGTCATGGTATGAAGGTTTGGCTTTGAAAGTTTGTTTCTGTCCACAAGCCAAGGGAAAAGGTGAAACGAGACTGCTATGAAAGTGAACTGCGTGGATGATTAGGGATGTATTCATTCCGACAATTCTGTTAAAAACGTTTCATAAACGGAAGGAAGCAGAACGAAACGGGGATAAACGTATCTGCATTTGTCCAATAGAAACTCTTGTTTGCAACTGTTGGACTAATGATTACACCCTAGATCAGCTAGATGCAGGCTGATCCAGGACACCACCCGATGTTACAGGAAGGCCATAAAGATCATCAAGGACAACAACCACCTGAGCCACTGCCTGTTCACCCCGCTATCATCCAGAAGGTGAGGTCAGTACAGGTGCATCAAAGCTGGGACCGAGAGACTGAAAAACAGCTTCTATCTCAAGGCCATCAGACTGTTAAACAGCCACCACTAACATTGAGTGGCTGCTGCCAACACACTGACTCAACTCCAGCCACTTTAATAATGGGAATTGATGGGAAATGATGTCAAATATATCACTAGCCACTTTAAACAATGCTACCTAATATAATGTTTACATACCCTACATTATTCACCTCATATGTATATGTATATACTGTACTCTATATCATCTACTGCATCCTTATGTAATACATGTATCACTAGCCACTTTAACTATGCCACTTTGTTTACATACTCATCTCATATGTATATACTGCACTCAATACCATCTACTGTATCTTGCCTATGCCGCTCTGTACCATCACTCATTCATATATCTTTATGTACATATTCTTTATCCCCTTACACTTGTGTCTATAAGACAGTCGTTTTGGAATTGTTAGCTAGATTACTTGTTGGTTATTACTGCATTGTCGGAACTAGAAGCACAAGCATTTCGCTACACTCCCATTAACATCTGCTAACCATGTGTATGTGACAAATACAATTTGATTTGATTTGAGTGTGCAAGGAGTTATTGAATGTGTCACTATCTGTCATCTTGATGATGCCAATTTGTCTCTCGAACATTATAAACTTCCATTCGCAGGCTAGGTTGTAGCAACCTCATGCTGGGTATAGTGAACATTTTATGTAGTAGCCAAAAACCTATCGATGTTACATTGAGCCGGGTGAATGGAATATGAATGACAGCCATCCGATATGCTGCTATAGAGATAAACCCATGATTATTAGGTCATAATAATCGTCCTCCCTAATCTTAAACGGCACCAACCGCCACTGGTGTACGGTGACGTTTTTAGGCTCCTTTACTCCAATATTGGGCTGGGCCGTGACTAGTTAACACAGCCACAAAGTCGTCAACCCCACCTATTTCTAAAATGTGATATTAAACCCACCTTTATAACCTTATGCATAACCTTATGCCTAACCCTAACCTTAAATTAAAACCAAAAAGCATCTCCCCCCCATACATTTTGTACGATTTAGCCATTTTTGACATTGTGGCTGTGGTAAATAGTGGGAACCCCTACGTGCCTTTTGTTTACACGCTTATCTGCCCTCTCATTGGCTAGAATGGTCCCACCTGATCTTTCCCCCTTCTGCCTGCCTTTTCCATCATTGTTAGAGTCGCTACTAGACTATCTGATTTTTTTAATGGATCGTCTGGGGTGTCGCCTTTCTAACAAAGACAGTACAGCCACTGAGTTTCGTATTTGATACAGGTTTAGAGTAGTGGCTGTACGCTTGCAGGATAGTCCATAGCTCCAATTATTTTTTGTTGTTGATAGTGATGTTGTGTTTCCATAAGTGGGTGAATTGGTCTAATTTAACATGTACGATAAAGCCTCATCCCTTAGCTACATTGTACAATTCAAATAAGCGTTTTGTTTTGGGTGACTACAGCGCCAGCGATAGAACGCTAAAATAGAGACATTGTAATTGAGCGTGGCGTTAAAGCGTATAACCCGCCCAGCCGCCTTCAGATATGTCATTATATTTAGAAACAGTGCATTGTAAAACAAATGACACACAAGCTCGCCTTTCGGTGAGCTCAGGCCATCATTATATTGACATCGCATCATTGTGGCTATATCGTTTTAAAAAACATGTAAACAAAAACGACATAGCTTTTTGGTTTTAATTTAAGGTTAGGCATAAGGTTAGCAGTGTGGTTAGGTTTAACATCAGATGTTAAGAAAATAATTGTAGAAACGTACATCGTTTACCCATAATTATGACTTTGTAACTGTGGTAATTAGTGACGGCCAAGCGCCATGGAGGGCATCATCTACTACTACTTACACTGAGTGTACAAAACATTAAGAACACCTGCTCTTTCCATAACAGACTGACCAGGTGAAAACTATGATTTCTTATTGATGTCACTTGTTAAATCCACTTCAATCAGCGTAGATGAAGGGGAGGAGACACCTGAAACCCCACCTCTTTAAGGAATACCTAGGATAGGATAAAGTAATCCTTCTCACCCCCCCCTTAAAAGACTTAGATGCACTATTGTAAAGTGGCTGTTCCACTGGATGTCATAAGGTGAAAGCACCAATTTGTAAGTCGCTCTGGATAAGAGCGTCTGCTAAATGACTTAAATGTAATGTAAATGTAAATGTAAATAATATTTTTTTAAACCTTGAGAGAATTGATACATGGATTGTGTATGTGTGCCATTCAGAGGGTGAATGAGCAACACAACATTTTTAAGTGCCTTTGAACGGGGTATGGTTTCAGGTGCCAGGCAGCAGGCGCACCGTTTTGTGTCAAGAACTGCAACGCTGCTGGTCATTTTAGCATGGGCAGTGCAATTGAGGGTTTCTGACATTTTCCCACCATTTTAAAGTAGTCAAAGTTGTCAACTAGGTGGGTATTGCCGTGGGCTGTAGCTTCAATTGAGCTGCCCATGCTGTCACAGACGCTATAATGGCACAGATATAAAGATGGGTCCTCTACTTATCTCTAGTGTCCCACCCAGTTGACTACTTCAAAATGGTGAAAGTCCTCAATGGCTCTGCCCATGCTAAAACAGGCTTTTGGGCACTAGAGTCCTCTATCTATCTCTATGGCCCGAGTGGCCATACAAATGTGTTATACATTGTCCAATATTGGCTAATAGTAGGCTAGGCCTTTTCTTAAACTTAAAGAATTGGGTATGGGAAGGGGGAGTTTTCCCCAAACCAAACTGGCAACCATTAGAAAGCTCATCATCAGACTTGAGTTTCTTTATCATACTATAGGCTATTAATGTTGTGCAAGGTATATATTCACCATAAACCTAAGCTTACTCAAATCTGGGAAACAATTATTTTATTATTATGGTTGCCAGGTTGGGTAAATCTCCTATTTGGGAGTTATTTTATGTTATGAGTGAACAGCATTATTTTAACATTTATTTTAAATACCCTATTGGAATGAAAGGGTCTCACACTTGATAAATGGGATCATGCACCCTCATCACATTAATATTTGATTAACCATCTCATTCAGTGCCACTTATTTTATCAGGAGCCTGTCGCTATGACAACGAGCGGAAGGCGTGGTTTGCCAGCTCTACTATAGTATCTCGAGCTCCTCTTGGCATCACGCTCCCAACACCACCCGGTGCAGATATCACACATTGTAAGAAAGGAGAGGGGGAATGGCAGAAAAGGACAACAAGAAAGAAAATGTAAGTAACCTAGTCTGGTTTTCCCTATTGCTTTGGTTGGATTACACTTTCATTTTAGATGGACGTATATTGTCATTTCGTTATTTTTCAAATGAGATTATTAGGTTATCACAAAACAACTGAATGCAACTGTTTTTTTCTTATTCACACAATTACATTATATTGAATAAGAATGAAATCCATCTACCCGAATGGAATAATTGGTAGCAGTAATAGTGCATACTGAATTGTAGCCTGTTGTTTAGTGCTAAAGTTCGCCTGGAGCATTCTTAGAATTCTGAAAATCAATCATCAATTAAGACTGATCAGCTATTTCACTTATTTCATAGAACCCCCACCTTCCAATCGATAAAGAAACAATGTATTGTCAACGGCGGCTGTCATTCAGCTAACCAATGTGGTGATATCTAAGAATAATATTATGTATATGTTGCATGTAGCCTTATTTCCAGCCACTACGTTTCAGGAGGAATATGTCGGGACAATAAAAGGTGGGCTGCGGCCCACGATGAGACTGGTTGTCATGGGTATTGTTAACAAGAAGCCTCAGAGGTTGGTAAACAGACACCTGCTTTCAATGTCTCTTCTGTAGCCTAAGGAAATGAATTGTTTAATTTACCGTTTTAAATCTGAGTGTGACGTGAGTGAATGAATGGACCGTCTGCGTTTGACATTTGCAAGTCCACTGCCAAGGCAGGCACAGAGACAATGGGAGGATTGTGCAGCGCATCACACCGTGTAGTTGAGTTGAGATCAGGAGGGATTGAAGATACTGCTATATCGAGATCCTATAGCTCTGGGCAATTTCAGAATACTGCAAGAGAAAATAAATATCTAAGAGTGCAAATTGTAGAATATAATTCCATTGTAAAAGCTTTTGAGCTTTCTAGTTTAGCAACCATGCAACAGGATTTTAACTCTCTTTCTTCACATCTTTCTTCACTCTCTTTTGTCGTCAAGGAATATTTCTCTAATTGACTAATGTATTGTTTAATTCAATACGTGGGAAAAAATGTCAGATCCCATGAAGTGTTCGGTGAGCTGACCTCTCTGCTAGGAGCTCTGTGCGGAGATAAGATCATTTATCCCCTATTTGTCTATGGGATGGAGTGGATGACGAAGAATATAAAACCATCTAATCAGTTCTAATGTTTGTATTTTAAAGTCACTATAGTGTTTTGATCCTTTGTGGCCTGCCCTGAAATTACTTTCCTCTGTAAATGATTCAGCCCTATCTGATTACGGTAGCCTGGTACTGTACTCACAGCTTGTGGTAATGTCAAATAGACAGACGATGTCACTATTGTATCTCTCTGTAGCTGCCTTTTGTTTGGCTGTTTTTTTTTTAATTATCAACATCAAATAATTTGTGGTTAACAATTAAGTTACCTTACTGTGATTGTTTTCTTTGCAAAGAGCCATTTCTCAAGCAATAATTTAGCTTTTAAGACTGTCTGGGAGTGGCCTGAGTGGGGAGGGAAAAACTGAAAACTAGCTGTTATTGGCAGAGAGGTTTGGAACTCTCTTTCTTATTGGTCTATTAACTAATTTACTGTGGTGATGTCACCAGGCAGGCCAAAACTCCATCCCAACAAAACAGGTTGAAACGTCATGCAGTCTTTTTAAACAGCTCTTACATATAAATAGCATTATTTTTATATATATATATATTTATTTATATATATATATAATTTTCACAATTTCACAGTGTTATTTTACAACCTCATAGTGTGGGTAATAAATATATATAACACAGGAATATCACGTGTTTTGACAGAATGGTTTTTTGACTGGGTCTCTAAATCAACAATGTTTAGATTTGTTTGCCTAGAATTCAACATCTGCACCACTGTTTATTCTGCCTAGCATGGTGGTGTCCCTGTCCAGTGATCCAGTGGAAGAGGACTTTGAGGGAGACGTGGGTTTGCAGGTAAAGGTCAACTTCCTGGCTAAAGCTGTGCAGAGGAACGCCCGTCTGGCTGGGAACTGGGGGACATCAGAGAACACCTTGTCATTCTTCCCCTTTGCTGTCGGGGAGCCTTTCAAGGTATAACGCCTACTACACTCATAGGGACGGTACATTTATCAATATAGGGGACCCTTTCAAGGTATAACGCCTACTACACTCATAGGGACGGTACATTTATCAATATAGGGGACCCTTTCAAGGTATAACGCCTACTACACTCATAGGGACGGTACATTTATCAATATAGGGGACCCTTTCAAGGTATAACGCCTACTACACTCTCATAGGGACGGTACATTTATCAATATAGGGGACCCTTTCAAGGTATAACGCCTACTACACTCATAGGGACGGTACATTTATCAATATAGGGGACCCTTTCAAGGCCTACTACACTCATAGGGACGGTATAACGCCTACTACACTCATAGGGACGGTACATTTATCAATATAGGGGACCCTTTCAAGGTATAACGCCTACTACACTCATAGGGACGGTACATTTATCAATATAGGGGACCCTTTCAAGGTATAACGCCTACTACACTCATAGGGACGCCAATACTACACTCATAGGGACGGTACATTTATCAATATAGGGACCCTTTCAAGGTATAACGCCTACTACACTCATAGGGACGGTACATTTATCAATATAGGGGACCCTTTCAAGGTATAACGCCTACTACACTCATAGGGACGGTACATTTATCAATATAGGGGACCCTTTCAAGGTATAACGCCTACTACACTCATAGGGACGGTACATTTATCAATATAGGGGACCCTTTCAAGGTATAACGCCTACTACACTCATAGGGACGGTACATTTATCAATATAGGGGACCCTTTCAAGGTATAACGCCTACTACACTCATAGGGACGGTACATTTATCAATATAGGGGACCCTTTCAAGGTATAACGCCTACTACACTCATAGGGACGGTACATTTATCAATATAGGGGACCCTTTCAGGGGACCCTTTCAAGGTATAACGCCTTTCACTACACTCATAGGGACGGTACATTTATCAATATAGGGGACCCTTTCAAGGTATAACGCCTACTACACTCATAGGGACGGTATTTATCATTTATCAATATAGGGGACCCTTTATCAAGGTTTCATAACGCCTACTACACTCATAGGGACGGTACATTTATCAATATAGGGGACCCTTTCAAGGTATAACGCCTACTACACTCATAGGGACGGTACATTTATCAATATAGGGGACCCTTTCAAGGTATAACGCCTACTACACTCATAGGGACGGTACATTTATCAATATAGGGGACCCTTTCAAGGTATAACGCCTACTACACTCATAGGGACGGTACATTTATCAATATAGGGGACCCTTTCAAGGTATAACGCCTACTACACTCATAGGGACGGTACATTTATCAATATAGGGGACCCTTTCAAGGTATAACGCCTACTACACTCATAGGGACGGTACATTTATCAATATAGGGGACCCTTTCAAGGTATAACGCCTACTACACTCATAGGGACGGTACATTTATCAATATAGGGGACCCTTTCAAGGTATAACGCCTACTACACTCATAGGGACGGTACATTTATCAATATAGGGGACCCTTTCAAGGTATAACGCCTACTACACTCATAGGGACATTTATCAATATTTATCAATATAGGGACCCTTTCAATATAGGGACCCTTTCATAACGCCTACTACACTCATAGGGACGGTACATTTATCAATATAGGGGACCCTTTCAAGGTATAACGCCTACTACACTCATAGGGACGGTACATTTATCAATATAGGGGACCCTTTCAAGGTATAACGCCTACTACACTCATAGGGACGGTACATTTATCAATATAGGGACCCTTTCAAGGTATAACGCCTACTACACTCATAGGGACGGTACATTTATCAATATAGGGGACCCTTTCAAGGTATAACGCCTACTACACTCATAGGGACGGTACATTTATCAATATAGGGGACCCTTTCAAGGTATAACGCCTACTACACTCATAGGGACGGTACATTTATCAATATAGGGGACCCTTTCAAGGTATAACGCCTACTACACTCATAGGGACGGTACATTTATCAATATAGGGGACCCTTTCAAGGTATAACGCCTACTACACTCATAGGGACGGTACATTTATCAATATAGGGGACCCTTTCAAGGTATAACGCCTACTACACTCATAGGGACGGTACATTTATCAATATAGGGGACCCTTTCAAGGTATAACGCCTACTACACTCATAGGGACGGTACATTTATCAATATAGGGGACCCTTTCAAGGTATAACGCCTACTACACTCATAGGGACGGTACATTTATCAATATAGGGACCCTTTCAAGGTATAACGCCTACTACACTCATAGGGACGGTACATTTATCAATATAGGGGACCCTTTCAAGGTATAACGCCTACTACACTCATAGGGACGGTACATTTATCAATATAGGGGACCCTTTCAAGGTATAACGCCTACTACACTCATAGGGACGGTACATTTATCAATATAGGGGACCCTTTCAAGGTATAACGCCTACTACACTCATAGGGACGGTACATTTATCAATATAGGGGACCCTTTCAAGGTATAACGCCTACTACACTCATAGGGACGGTACATTTATCAATATAGGGGACCCTTTCAAGGTATAACGCCTACTACACTCATAGGGACGGTACATTTATCAATATAGGGGACCCTTTCAAGGTATAACGCCTACTACACTCATAGGGACGGTACATTTATCAATATAGGGGACCCTTTCAAGGTATAACGCCTACTACACTCATAGGGACGGTACATTTATCAATATAGGGGACCCTTTCAAGGTATAACGCCTACTACACTCATAGGGACGGTACATTTATCAATATAGGGGACCCTTTCAAGGTATAACGCCTACTACACTCATAGGGACGGTACATTTATCAATATAGGGGACCCTTTCAAGGTATAACGCCTACTACACTCATAGGGACGGTACATTTATCAATATAGGGGACCCTTTCAAGGTATAACGCCTACTACACTCATAGGGACGGTACATTTATCAATATAGGGGACCCTTTCAAGGTATAACGCCTACTACACTCATAGGGACGGTACATTTATCAATATAGGGGACCCTTTCAAGGTATAACGCCTACTACACTCATAGGGACGGTACATTTATCAATATAGGGGACCCTTTCAAGGTATAACGCCTACTACACTCATAGGGACGGTACATTTATCAATATAGGGGACCCTTTCAAGGTATAACGCCTACTACACTCATAGGGACGGTACATTTATCAATATAGGGGACCCTTTCAAGGTATAACGCCTACTACACTCATAGGGACGGGGACCCTTTCAAGGTATAACGCATTTATCAATCAATAGGGGACCCTTTCAAGGTATAACGCCTACTACACTCATAGGGACGGTACATTTATCAATATAGGGGACCCTTTCAAGGTATAACGCCTACTACACTCATAGGGACGGTACATTTATCAATATAGGGGACCCTTTCAAGGTATAACGCCTACTACACTCATAGGGACGGTACATTTATCAATATAGGGGACCCTTTCAAGGTATAACGCCTACTACACTCATAGGGACGGTACATTTATCAATATAGGGGACCCTTTCAAGGTATAACGCCTACTACACTCATAGGGACGGTACATTTATCAATATAGGGGACCCTTTCAAGGTATAACGCCTACTACACTCATAGGGACGGTACATTTATCAATATAGGGGACCCTTTCAAGGTATAACGCCTACTACACTCATAGGGACGGTACATTTATCAATATAGGGGACCCTTTCAAGGTATAACGCCTACTACACTCATAGGGACGGTACATTTATCAATATAGGGACCCTTTCAAGGTATAACGCCTACTACACTCATAGGGACGGTACATTTATCAATATAGGGGACCCTTTCAAGGTATAACGCCTACTACACTCATAGGGACGGTACATTTATCAATATAGGGGACCCTTTCAAGGTATAACGCCTACTACACTCATAGGGACGGTACATTTATCAATATAGGGGACCCTTTCAAGGTATAACGCCTACTACACTCATAGGGACGGGGACGGTACATTTATCAATATAGGGGACCCTTTCAAGGTATAACGCCTACTACACTCATAGGGACGGTACATTTATCAATATAGGGGACCCTTTCAAGGTATAACGCCTACTACACTCATAGGGGACCCTTTCAAGGTATAACGCCTACTACACTCATAGGGACGGTACATTTATCAATATAGGGGACCCTTTCATTTATCAATATAGGGGACCCTTTCAAGGTATAACGCCTACTACACTCATAGGGACGGTACATTTATCAATATAGGGGACCCTTTCAAGGTATAACGCCTACTACACTCATAGGGACGGTACATTTATCAATATAGGGGACCCTTTCAAGGTATAACGCCTACTACACTCATAGGGACGGTACATTTATCAATATAGGGGACCCTTTCAAGGTATAACGCCTACTACACTCATAGGGACGGTACATTTATCAATATAGGGGACCCTTTCAAGGTATAACGCCTACTACACTCATAGGGACGGTACATTTATCAATATAGGGGACCCTTTCAAGGTATAACGCCTACTACACTCATAGGGACGGTACATTTATCAATATAGGGGACCCTTTTTATCAAGGTATAACGCCTACTACACTCATAGGGACGGTACATTTATCAATATAGGGGACCCTTTCAAGGTATAACGCCCTACTACACTCATAGGGACGGTACATTTATCAATATAGGGGACCCTTTCAAGGTATAACGCCTACTACACTCATAGGGACGGTACATTTATCAATATAGGGGACCCTTTCAAGGTATAACGCCTACTACACTCATAGGGACGGTACATTTATCAATATAGGGACCCTTTCAAGGTATAACGCCTACTACACTCATAGGGACGGTACATTTATCAATATAGGGGACCCTTTCAAGGTATAACGCCTACTACACTCATAGGGACGGTACATTTATCAATATAGGGACCCTTTCAAGGTATAACGCCTACTACACTCATAGGGACGGTACATTTATCAATATAGGGGACCCTTTCAAGGTATAACGCCTACTACACTCATAGGGACGGTACATTTATCAATATAGGGACCCTTTCAAGGTATAACGCCTACTACACTCATAGGGACGGTACATTTATCAATATAGGGGACCCACTTTTATCAAGGGGACCCTTTCATAACGCCTACTACACTCATAGGGACGGTACATTTATCAATATAGGGGACCCTTTCAAGGTATAACGCCTACTACACTCATAGGGACGGCCTACTACACTACATTTATCAATATAGGGGACCCTTTCAAGGTATAACGCCTACTACACTCATAGGGACGGTACATTTATCAATATAGGGGACCCTTTCAAGGTATAACGCCTACTACACTCATAGGGACGGTACATTTATCAATATAGGGGACCCTTTCAAGGTATAACGCCTACTACACTCATAGGGACGGTACATTTATCAATATAGGGGACCCTTTCAAGGTATAACGCCTACTACACTCATAGGGACGGTACATTTATCAATATAGGGGACCCTTTCAAGGTATAACGCCTACTACACTCATAGGGACGGTACATTTATCAATATAGGGGACCCTTTCAAGGTATAACGCCTACTACACTCATAGGGACGGTACATTTATCAATATAGGGGACCCTTTCAAGGTATAACGCCTACTACACTCATAGGGACGGTACATTTATCAATATAGGGGACCCTTTCAAGGTATAACGCCTACTACACTCATAGGGACGGTACATTTATCAATATAGGGGACCCTTTCAAGGTATAACGCCTACTACACTCATAGGGACGGTACATTTATCAATATAGGGACCCTTTCAAGGTATAACGCCTACTACACTCATAGGGACGGTACATTTATCAATATAGGGACCCTTTCAAGGTATAACGCCTACTACACTCATAGGGACGGTACATTTATCAATATAGGGGACCCTTTCAAGGTATAACGCCTACTACACTCATAGGGACGGGGACCCTTTCACATTTATCAATTTATAGGGGACCCTTTCAAGGTATAACGCCTACTACACTCATAGGGACGGTACATTTATCAATATAGGGGACCCTTTCAAGGTATAACGCCTACTACACTCATAGGGACGGTACATTTATCAATATAGGGGACCCTTTCAAGGTATAACGCCTACTACACTCATAGGGACGGTACATTTATCAATATAGGGACCCTTTCAAGGTATAACGCCTACTACACTCATAGGGACGGTACATTTATCAATATAGGGGACCCTTTCAAGGTATAACGCCTACTACACTCATAGGGACGGTACATTTATCAATATAGGGGACCCTTTCAAGGTATAACGCCTACTACACTCATAGGGACGGTACATTTATCAATATAGGGACCCTTTCAAGGTATAACGCCTACTACACTCATAGGGACGGTACATTTATCAATATAGGGGACCCTTTCAAGGTATAACGCCTACTACACTCATAGGGACGGTACATTTATCAATATAGGGGACCCTTTCAAGGTATAACGCCTACTACACTCATAGGGACGGTACATTTATCAATATAGGGGACCCTTTCAAGGTATAACGCCTACTACACTCATAGGGACGGTACATTTATCAATATAGGGGACCCTTTCAAGGTATAACGCCCTTTCAAGGTACACTACACTCATAGGGACGGTACATTTATCAATATAGGGGACCCTTTCAAGGTATAACGCCTACTACACTCATAGGGACGGTACATTTATCAATATAGGGGACCCTTTCAAGGTATAACGCCTACTACACTCATAGGGACGGTACATTTATCAATATAGGGGACCCTTTCAAGGTATAACGCCTACTACACTCATAGGGACGGTACATTTATCAATATAGGGGACCCTTTCAAGGTATAACGCCTACTACACTCATAGGGACGGTACATTTATCAATATAGGGGACCCTTTCAAGGTATAACGCCTACTTATCAATAGGGACGACATTTATCAATATAGGGACCTTTCAAGGTATAACGCCTACTACACTCATAGGGACGGTACATTTATCAATATAGGGACCCTTTCAAGGTATAACGCCTACTACACTCATAGGGACGGTACATTTATCAATATAGGGGACCCTTTCAAGGTATAACGCCTACTACACTCATAGGGACGGTACATTTATCAATATAGGGGACCCTTTCAAGGTATAACGCCTACTACACTCATAGGGACGGTACATTTATCAATATAGGGGACCCTTTCAAGGTATAACGCCTACTACACTCATAGGGACGGTACATTTATCAATATAGGGGACCCTTTCAAGGTATAACGCCTACTACACTCATAGGGACGGTACATTTATCAATATAGGGGACCCTTTCAAGGTATAACGCCTACTACACTCATAGGGACGGTACATTTATCAATATAGGGGACCCTTTCAAGGTATAACGCCTACTACACTCATAGGGACGGTACATTTATCAATATAGGGGACCCTTTCAAGGTATAACGCCTACTACACTCATAGGGACGGTACATTTATCAATATAGGGGACCCTTTCAAGGTATAACGCCTACTACACTCATAGGGACGGTACATTTATCAATATAGGGGACCCTTTCAAGGTATAACGCCTACTACACTCATAGGGACGGTACATTTATCAATATAGGGGACCCTTTATCAAGGTATAACGCCTACTACACTCATAGGGACGGTACATTTATCAATATAGGGGACCCTTTCAAGGTATAACGCCTACTACACTCATAGGGACGGTACATTTATCAATATAGGGACCCTTTCAAGGTATAACGCCTACTACACTCATAGGGACGGTACATTTATCAATATAGGGGACCCTTTCAAGGTATAACGCCTACTACACTCATAGGGACGGTACATTTATCAATATAGGGGACCCTTTCAAGGTATAACGCCTACTACACTCATAGGGACGGTACATTTATCAATATAGGGGACCCTTTCAAGGTATAACGCCTACTACACTCATAGGGACGGTACATTTATCAATATAGGGGACCCTTTCAAGGTATAACGCCTACTACACTCATAGGGACGGTACATTTATCAATATAGGGGACCCTTTCAAGGTATAACGCCTACTACACTCATAGGGACGGTACATTTATCAATATAGGGGACCCTTTCAAGGTATAACGCCTACTACACTCATAGGGACGGTACATTTATCAATATAGGGGACCCTTTCAAGGTATAACGCCTACTACACTCATAGGGACGGTACATTTATCAATATAGGGGACCCTTTCAAGGTATAACGCCTACTACACTCATAGGGACGGTACATTTATCAATATAGGGGACCCTTTCAAGGTATAACGCCTACTACACTCATAGGGACGGTACATTTATCAATATAGGGGACCCTTTCAAGGTATAACGCCTACTACACTCATAGGGACGGTACATTTATCAATATAGGGGACCCTTTCAAGGTATAACGCCTACTACACTCATAGGGACGGTTTCATTTATCAACTATAGGGACCCTTTCAAGGTATAACGCCTACTACACTCATAGGGACGGTACATTTATCAATATAGGGGACCCTTTCAAGGTATAACGCCTACTACACTCATAGGGACGGTACATTTATCAATATAGGGGACCCTTTCAAGGTATAACGCCTAC